>NC_049902.1:25100706-25279732 GCF_001411555.2 Juglans regia | reverse complement strand
TAGATCCACGAGAAATCTTATTTAATTATCAATTAGATTTAAAAATAGAACGCCAAAAGAATTGACTGTTGAGCCGTATGGGGTTGGAAATTCTCAAGTACGGTTATAAGGTAAGAAATTCACTGCCTATTCCAACCGGGCGCATCTAACAATTCCTCCTTTTCACCGGTAAGAAGATATAAAGTGACTCATGCCGAGTAATATGATGAATATGTTAGAGGCTTGAAATATATAAGTAATCTACAAGTATTTTTGTAAAAAGAAAATAGGTGTCCTTAAAAAAGAATGAGTTTTTTTTATATACTTTTTAACGTATAGTCTACTTTTTTATAAAGAAATTATTTTAGACTTGTCTATTTGTAACTTATACAAATCATTTTTCTATTATTTATACTTAGAAGTGAAAATTGAAAAGCCGCTTCACTTAATTCTTCGCCTTATCTCACATATAACAACTTATTGATTATAATAATAGATTCATTCAAATGGCCATTAAAAAGATTGGCTAACAGTCTTAAAACGTTCGTTTAAAGACACCGAAGAGTCCAATTTTAAATGGGTTAAGACCTGAAAATATTAACTAGTCTATAAATATATTTTCACATTTTTATTTTATTTTATTTTTTAATACTTTTTCTGATTTTTAATTTCTTGAAGGCATCATGTTACTAAACACTGACGCTACATTTCTTTTTTATATATATATATATAATGATTGACAAATAAACTTCACGTAATTAGAGATTTACTCATAATAAATACTTCGATGAGATAAGGAGGTCAAAAACTCATGTATCAAACCATTTAGAGCCCGAGGTGAATTGGTGATCTGACCTTAGCTTTTAACTTTATTATTCTTCAGAAAATTAAGGTGATATCATAAGATCTTCATCAATCTTCTTCATTGGATTAAAATAGCATCCAACAAACATGTACTTACTGGCTTTTATTTTTTTTAAGATCTGAGTTTATGATGCGATTGTTTTGACATTTTCAATTTACAATCCTATAAGACTTCACAAGAAATCGAAGGATTGATCGGGATCGACTCAGGCTGGCTGGCCGATCTCGAAATTGGTCAAAATTGATAAGAAATCGATCGATAGACGGTGAAATTTTATTAAAATTGACGTCGACTGGTTCAGTCTCGATTCGAACTATTAAAAAATTGTTGAACCGGCCGATGTCTTAAATCAATTTTTTTATATATAAAATCTATTCTAAAACGGCACAGTGTCTTTATGCTTATGCAGTTAAGGAAAAAAAATAAAAAAAAAATAAAAAATAAAAAAATAAAAAAATAAAAAAAGGGCGCCGTTTGGCTATATCCTGACCTCCATTAACATATCAAGTAAAAAACCCCCCGCCCCTTTTTTTCTATTTTTAAAAATACTCCTAAAATTAAAAACGTCAAAAAAAACATCCCACTTTAATTTAGGAGATGAAAGATGAATGAATTACACAACCAACCAATGGATTTTTCTGTTCTTTCAAAGTGGGACCCATCCATTAGTTGTTTGAATCCCCCGACTTGTCCCCTTCCAGATGTGAAGTGTGTGACGTCCGACTCCTACACCCTTGGTCGCACGTACACACATGTTATACACGTGTGAACACACTCACGAACAGTTTACAAACCCAATCTACCCTCATGTTCTAAATTTCAGAACGCGGCGTTTCACTCAGTCCACCAAGGTTTACCAAAACGACGGGGCAGGCCAACCCCGGTTATGAATTTGACTCAACCATGGTTAATCTGTCTCCCACCAATCAAACCCCTCCCTTTTTAAAAACCTCAGCCAAAGGGAAGCCACAGAGACGGTGAGGTGAGAGAAACAGAAGAGAGAGCCAGAGGAACTGCGTAGCCCAGGAAGAAGAAAGTCAAGAGAAAGCAAAAACTCCAAGAGCAAGCTGTTGGTATTCCCCAAAAATGGCGTTTTATGTGGACGAAGAAGAGGTTTGGAAATGCCCAAAGCACCCCTCCAAGCGTCGCCGCAGCGGGATTTGCCACGTTTGCCTCCGCGAGCGCCTCTCCATCCTCTGTCCCGACTGCGCTAACGTCCGGCCCTGTTCCTGCCGCGCTACTGCCGCGACAACTTCGTCTTCTTCGTCCTCGTCTTCGTCCTTCTCTCGCTTCTCGACGTCAGACGGCGGCGTCGGAGCTGTCGGTCGCGTCTCCAATCTATTAGAGAGTGAGCCAGCCTTTCGCCGGTCCAGATCGCTCGCGATTCCCTTCCTCCGGTCTAGCTCCCGGTTCGTCGGTAACGAGAGCGAACTGAAAGAACCAGCGTCGGTTGGCGGTAAGAGCAGAGCTTCGTCGTTTTGGTCGGTGTTCAGATCGCAGAAGAGCAAGAAGATGGAAGCGGACGAAGGAAATGCGAAGAAGCAGAACGAAGTGGCCGTGGAAGAAGAAGAAAAAGAGGACGTGAGGGCGAGGACGACGATGATGATGAGGTCGAGATCCGTGGCCGTATCGGTGACGTCAGATTCAGGAATAGGGCTCGGTGGCCGAGAGAGCAGAGGGAAGGGTCGGAGTTGGTATTTTCCGAGTCCGATAAAGGCTTTTCGGCAGTCAAAGATCGCCAAGGTGGTTCAGGAACGGTCTCCTTTATACAGAGGTTGATTTTTGCCGAAATAATTAAAAGAATATATTATTATTATTATTATTATTATTATAATACTTGGTCTCATCATGTTTATGAAATAACAGTGAAGAAAGAAAGAATGAAAAATAGACTAATATTATTTTTTTCATAGTTTTTGGAAAAGAATTGTAATAGCTCATCTTTGAGTTGCAACCTCTGATTTTTGAAGATATAGTAACTTGGAAATTTCAGTGAGTGATTTGGGGTATGCATATGATGTTCTCAATATGTCTTTTTTTCTTTCCCTTATTTTCTAGTAATATTTCATTAAAAGGATTTACAATTGGCTTATGTTTTTTTAATTTTGGTTTTTCTATAGGAGGGACTGTGCATTAATGCAAATATATTTTTGCAAATAAGCATTTGTGGTTGGGAATTATGTTGGAAATTGTTTTCAAGTGTGCCATAATAAATGGGTAGCTGCTTGTTTTGGAGGATTTTTTTGTAAATAATTACATGCCAACCAGTTTGGGAGGTGCTTGATTTGGTTGAGGTTAGTTAAAGAATCTTCCAGTGTTAACTGCCTTATAATGTATGATGGAAAAATTACAAGTAATCTGGGATTTTGGCCCCACTTATCATGTGGGTTTGAATGTACTGGAAAGTTTTAACATGGAGTACCTAACTGAATAAGTACCAAATGAACGCCATAACCTTTTTTATCTAGTAATGATTGTGCTACTTTTGCTTTTAGTATGCACCCAATTACAAACACTAGTCACACATGTATATAAATGCCTAATTATATATATATATATATATTTTTTTTTTTCCCAAGTGCTTTGTTTTACGTTTTCAAATTAATCTAAAATGTTAATTCCTAAGAGATTGATTTGGGTTTATGTGGATTTCAGAGTTCTTAGGAAATTTTACTATGGTTTTATGAACAATATTGGGTATGATTGGATTTGAGTCTGCTTAAACAAGGAGCTTCCCCAAATTGAGTTTTTCCTCCACGACTTTGAACCCAATTGATGTTCATAAAAGAAAACAAACATAAGTAGTCGTCATGTAACAGACCAAAGTAGGTGCTATTGCTTGGATGGGTAAAAGTGATGGATTAATATCTTGAGTAATGGAAATAAGTTTCAAATAGACAAGTCTCGACTAGACTTTTTGTAAAAGAAAAAAAGGGATTTAGTAGAAAGAAGAATGGTTTTTTTACATTTTTTTAAAGTGAGATTTACTTTTTTACAAAAGCTTGTGCGAGATTTGTTTATTTGAAAGATGTACAAATTATTTCTCTAATAATTCTTAATTTCTATCATACTTATAAGATATAAGGTGTGAGAGAGATAAAAACGTAAAACAAGTATTATTTCCGGTTAGACCCAAAAAATTATATGCTAAATAAATATTGTAAAATCTATTTCATATATCCATCTTAGACTTCGAATAAAAAAAAAAAACTTGTTAAGAAATAATGATCACAGAATTACAGGTGAATGATATTCTTTCAATACATGTGGATCAATTTACTTTCAGGTGCATATGAAAAGCTTTTTGGGACCCCATAAAACGAGTAATATAGTTGAATTGCATTTATAAGACATATCTTTCAATAGGGATAAGATTTTAGTTAGTTTGACGTTGCCCCACTGGTCAATGTCACTAGATGTTTTTTTTAAGCTAAATAATAATAAAGATTACAACTTGATTAAGAATTAAAAAAATGTTGTAGCCATATCTATTCTTGTGAAATGCAGGATACTGATTTATTAGTATTTTAAGTAGGCCAAGGAACGGGTCGAGACAGATCATGAGTTCACCTTGGATTAACCAATTGAGAATAGATAGACGTTCTTCCTTTATTCCATGTCTCGAAAGGGTAATATTATAAGCTTCAAATCAATTATGATGTGCCAGATTTTTTTTAAAAAAAAAATTGTGAAACAATAATAAATTATTTTCCTCATTGATTCATTATTTTTTAAAAAACAAAATCTAACAAAAAATAACTAAACATTTGTATATTTATTTATCTTCTCTACTAGTTATATCACTACAAGAAAAATGTTTAAACGTGATGAGTTATTTACAAAAAAAATTACTATTTTTTATTGTAATAAGTCTATTCTGATTACAAATATTCATTTTTCTTATAATGTATATCCGTAAGAGTTCTCTCTATTGTATAGCGATATATCTGCAAACTTTCATAAATTGTAAGGTCATAATCCAATAAAATTAACTTGGAGATGGAACCACCAAAGCTCCCGATGATTATACCCGTAATCACGTGATTACAATAATACATGTATTGAGAATCTCCAACAAGATTCGAACCGTTGGAGTGACAAAACCAGGAACAATATTTAAATACAAATATTCCAAGGAACCTTAGCACATGATGTTCATCTTCATCTGATCAGTGATGATCATTAGGAAGAGATAACTTGTATTAATAGTGTAAAGAATGATATTTAAATTATTCCAAGAAGCATCTGGTCGATCGATCGCTTAATTAATTAGCCAACCTCTGGAATTAGCCCCAAAACCAACTGATCTATTTGAATTGGTGCATGCATTGACTCTGGATCAATGTTGGTTAATCCATTCATAATTTTGTAATCTCTTATATTAATTAATACTTTCCATCTCTTCATTGGTATTCTCAAGATTGCCCGCGTCAAGCCCTCTTAAGCATAATCATGATGTTTCTCACTAATTAATTAATTAATTAATTAAGACGATCAATATATATATATATTAAGATATATTATTCAATTGATTGATAAATAAGTAAAAACTAACAAATAATTTTTTAACGAGTAATTTTACATACAACTGTGAAGTGTGTAAATACCGCGTAATCACTTTAAAAAATAGTGAGATTCACTATTAAAAATTTAATTTTTTTCATGTAGATCCCTATTTAGTTTTTTTAAAATGATTACGTTATAGTTACACAATTTACGATTATAAATATATTTTCTCTTTCTTAATTATCTTGACGCGACATCAAGAACATAGAATTAAATATTAAAATGGGCATGACAACCACTGTCAATATTTTAACATCCAACCAGCAATTGAATTATGAAAAATTAAAGAGGTATCGTACGTACGTAATTGAGTTTAGCTATTTATATTTAACAGTCATATATATTATATGTTTTTCTACAAAGAATTTGTAATAACCATCATAATTAATTGAAGTTTATTAGTCAAAAGTGGGGGAATTTTCTGCATCTTTATCGTCCAAATTTGAAATGTTTCACTTTCAATCCCCCGGCCAACCCACTACATGATTTTCCCATGAATATTAGATCAAGTCATCAAGATCAACGCATACATACATATATGTATGCATGTATGTATGCCAGCTGCAAAGCCTTGATCATGACATGAACTACGTACTACTTATTGCCTTTAGGGGAATGCAATGCTACGATCTTAATTTCAAGATGAGCATATGATGCTCATACACGTGTGCATTTGTTAGTAATTCCAAAAGGAAATTCAAACTTGTGTACGTGTTTAGGGATCGAAGACTTTTTGCTCGCGGCCAACTGAAAGTACTGAAGAATCAACAGACTAGCTTTGCTGGCTTCAATATTTAAAGCTCGTGTTTATAAAGACCTGATGTAGCTCATCTTGTGATCATTAACACAACCATGTAGACTAGTTAACATTAATTGATTAATTCAATCTCAACACTCATTTGAAGAGATGGGTGGTCTAAATGATGTCACATCATGTGTACAAAATAGATACTTCTAATAATAACTTCTATCTATATTTATTTTAATATTTAACAGTAATCCGTTACTCATTCTATCAACTTGGTAATTATATCATGTCGTACTTAGACTACAATGATCATATTAATCGTACTTAATTAGACTATATATATATATACAATCCTTAGCTTTACACAAAGTAGAACAAAGTTTATAGAGGTGTTGACAAAAGGCACACCATTGAATGCGAATTAGTCAGTCAAAAGAAGCCTACCCGAGAAGTTTCTTCCTTTCTAATTTCTTTGTTTGTTTGTTTTTTTTTTAATTAAATTGAAAAATAAATATCCTATATATATATATATATATATATGGTCTCGATCATGGCCTTGGAAATTAGAGTTACTGTCTCTTTCTCTCTCTGTTCTGACATTAATTAAAATTAAGAATTAAACAGTCAACCACGAAACCCACTTGCCCTTACAGGGTTCAAAATCATCCAAACACGTACAAATTAAGCAAATTCTGAATCCTCATGAAAATACGTTTATTCTTCAAATAATCTTCTCCGTTCACACCGTACTTGTTTCAACAACGTTACAGTTTGATGCAATTTATGTATACATGACGTCTGTCTTCGCACAATCTCTCTCTCTCTCTCTCAGACACACACACATATATATATATGTATAGTTTGGCCAACGTCACATTTGCTGCATCTTTATTCATTCCTTATAAGTGCTGACATGTTCTGATAAAATTATAAGGTTCGTACGTTCTGCTTGAGGACGACGACTTAAAATTAATTAATCACCCGGGCACCGGGATGGATTAAGAGGTTATTCGATAAAATATCTAAATGAATGTGTTATAGTCATAAAAAAAATTAATAAAAATAAATTTATAAACTAAAATGGTTTTATATAATATGTTAAATCTATTAAAATAAAAATAAATTTATAATTTAATATACCACATCATACCACGTCAATTTATTTTTATGAAATCTCTTTATAACTAAATAATTTCTCATGCCAAAAAGTATGAAGATTAATCTTTCTTATATATATATTTAAGAAAAGATTTATTTATATTCCTGTAATTGTCATACTCTCATCATTTTTGATATGATATTAAATAATTGATCAACAACTCAAATATAATAAATAGTTTTATGTTATAAGATAGTAAAAGAATAACGATGGAAAGAAATGGTAAATATCATTATTCATATTAAATTAATCGCTCCGTTAAATAAAGCTGCTTTCAATTTAGGAAAGAAAGCCCTTTACCGACAAATTTGTTAGTTGTAGACTGTAGTGGGAATATCCAACATCGCACTCGACTTATGTAAGTCAATTACATGCTCCCTAGCCATTGAGTTGTTTTTATTTCTTATCCTTTATTTTTTTTTATTATCTAAAAATCTCGGTGACTTTTTAGTTCCTCGAAGAGAAAAAAACAAGGAAGAAAATGGTGGATGCTGATCCATATATCCAAGCAAATGCAATGTATAAGGAAAGGGTGTAGAGACATAATCCTTTTTATTGGTTTAGCACACTGTACGCTCACTTTTCTTTTGCTCTTTAAACTCGAAGTGTTGCTATCTGATGCCGGCTCGGACTCTCAGATGGGTCCAAACCCCATGCGTCCCGATACGTATGGGGACAGGACATTCTTTCCTTACCAAAAATTTAAGAGGAAGAAAAACGACCCAAGTTCGTTTAACACAAATCCCGACGCGAATGTCCCCACCACGCTCCTCAGTAGTTTCACCTAGAGCTAGGACCCACGCACGACCTTTGAGTTCTTTGTTTTCTGGGGGGTGCTGAAGCTGAAACTGAAACAACAACTCATTCATGTGGCTCATGCCCCCACCTTACACGTGAACCTGTCGTTTTCTGCTGCGGTCCGGTCCGCACCTAAAAATAGGGTTTTCCTTTTCTTTTGGTTTGGTTTGGCTGTATAATTGTATTGTATTGTATGTCTCGAGTCTCAACCCTTTATGCGACATGGGTTTTCGCGCCGTAGAGATTGCGACAGACATACGCACACGAACGTTCCTTGTTTTTATTTTTATTATTATTATTTTTTAAAATAATAAAGGTACGGGTTTGTGATTACGTGGAGGTTACTAATTGGAGGTGACTTTGCGTGGCGTGAACTTAGTGTAGTGGTTAGCATAACGAGGAGGTCTGAAATGTTGGAGGGGAAGGGGGGCCGGCCGGGCCTGTTAGCTTTCCGCATCTGCGCTCTGGCGTCAAGACGTCAAGTCCTCCATCGTCCTGGAACCTTTTGCGATTGCTGGATTTGTGGCCTAGTGGCCTACACTTATTGGAACGGCGGCCTCTTTTATCATTTATCTTTTTTTAAAAAAAAACTATATTACCGAATATCATTTTATCTATTTTATAATATATTAATTTATCTATTTATCTATTTTTTTTTCATATCAATTAAATAATATTTTTTTTCTACCAATAAATTTCCAACATCTATATATTTTTTTATATTTACAATATATTCTTGTATACAATGTAACATAATTCACTCCTATACACACCAAATAAAAATTAAAAATAAAATCAAAATATGAAAAATTTGGATAAAAAATATTTCCAAGATATTTTTTAAAAGAAAATGAAATAGAAGTGTTTTAAATGATGAACAATAAAAAGAATTACTTCTATGATAAAAATCAAAGTGAAAGAAAATGAGAGAGTAAATGAAATATAAATAATAATAAAATATTTACATAATGAACAGTACCCGCTACATGTAGCGGATTATTTTAACAAATTATATTTTAGATTTCCTTTTACATAATTTGATGAAACTCCTTGTTTGAGCAATTCTTCCAATAATGTATATTTCTTGTATAATACCTAAGTCATTGAGAATGCTTTAATGGAGATATTTTCAAAGTTTTATCCAAATTATCAATAATTTTAAAATTTATGCAAAAAAATATAGATAAATAAAATGAGTTTAATAATATTTAATATTTTTTGAACAAATTATTTCCATAACAAATATTGTCGAATCCTTTTCTATATTTATCTCTCATTCTAGATTTCAAAATTCCATTAACAGTAACAGATCCAAATCCAAAATTATAGATCATTTTTGTTTGGTTTCTTTGCGAATACATGTCATTTTTTATTTGCAATTTGTGACATCCGGCTTTGGATAGTGTTAACATCGTGTTTCGCACACTCTTGAGTTAGACTCTAACAACTCAAATCTTTACAACAGGCTCTGCACAGAGAAAAATGTAATGCGACTTTGAGAGGGTGGCCTAGGGGGAGATGGCCAAGTATAAGGTCAGCCTTTCTCCACACACGGGTTGGCTAAGCAGCGAAGGGCTTGTGAGGTATTTTTTAAGGGCACCAAATGCCTTGTCGCACTCGTCATACCATGTTTTTGCTTTCCTCAAGACTTTGAAAAACGGTAGGCATTTGTCGGTTGATCTCGAGACAAATCTGCTGAGCACGGCAACTCGCCCAGCTAACCTTTGTACTACGTTTATGCTTTGTAGTGGAGTCATACTGAGGATGGCGTCTACCTTCTTGGGATTAGCCTCAATACCTCGTTCGGACACCATGAACTTCAGGAATTTTTCCGATCCGATGCCAAAGGCACACTTTGCCAGATTCAGTTTCATTTGATATTGTTGTAATATCGCAAAAACCTCCTTCAAGTGGTCTAGATGATGTTCTAAGGCCCAACTTTTGACTAATAGGTCGTCTACGTAGATTTCTATATTTCTTCCTATTTAGTCTTTGAACATTTGGTTAACTAGCCGTTGATAGGTGGCTCCCACATTTTTTAGTTTGAACGGCATCGCCTTGTAGCAGTACAAACCTTGATATGTGATGAATGAGGTACTCTCCTCGTCTTCAAGCATCATACGGATTTGATTGTACCTGGAGTTGACATCCATGAAGCTGAGCATGTGATGACCCGCCGTAGAGTCGACAATAGGCCAATCAGGTGGAGCGGGAAGCTGTCTTTCGGGAAAACTTTGTTAAGGTCACTGAAATCAACTCACATTCTCCACTTGGCGCTCGGCTTCTTAACTTGTACTACGTTCGATAACCACTTTGGGTAGTGAAATTCTCAGATAAACCTCACCTTTAGCAGTTAGTCCACCTCTTCGGCTATTGCAGGGTTCTTCTTTGCGCTAATGCTTCGACGCTTCTGCCGCACTCCTCGGATTTTTGTATCCACACTTAAACTATGGTGTATGATCTCAGGGGCTATCCCGGGCATGTCTCCATGATTCCATGCGAACAAATCCAGGTGTCACATGGCGTCTCGAGCTTCCTGCGCCATCCCACTTCTGATCGTCACCGTGGTGTCTGGCTGGCTTGGGTGGCAAATGACAAGTTCCAGCGGCCCAATTGGCTCGGCCTTTCAGAGCTCTCGCTCGTCTCGAACTTTGCTCGTGACCTTCACACGATCGGGGATTGGAGGCGGAACGCTGGCCTTCTCCGTCACTCGTTGCGTTCTATCCTTGTCTGCCTGGTCTTCTTCTGTCGTAATTTTCTAGTTCTTGCATGCCTTGTTCTCCATTTGATCTACCGTCCTATCTCAAGTCAGTTCAACGATCCTTTGAGTTACCTAGAACGGGTGGCCTCAGATGTGCGAAGGACATGCGAGATTTAACTCGATCCCACAGTCAGCGTCATTGTTAACGTCGTGTTTCACACACCCTTAGGCCAAGGTCTAATAACTCAAGTCTTCACAATAGGCTTTGCATAGAGAAGAATGTAATGCTACTTTGAGAAGGCGGCCTAGGGGCCAGAGAGCCTCCGATACCAAAGTCAGTAAGTGTTCTTTGAGTGTAGTAAATAAGTAAGAAAATCTAGGGATCAGAGAAAGTTTTCTTTTACCTGAAATCAGCTATTTATACTACAGGTTTGAAAGCAGATTATGCCTGCTTTCATGAAGTCTGGGGTTTTCGTAATGTTCACTATGTCATAGTCTTTAAATGCGGCGTGGCTTCCTTGTTGGCTTTATCATTGTGGAGTGTGACTTGATTTGCAGCGTTATTAATGTGGGGTGGCTCCTTGAGCCCCAATCCGGTTTATGTGAATCGTTGATGCTCTGATGCTAATAAATTGAGGGTCCTCCGTGTTTCCCTTGTATTTAGTGCATATTTTGTTCTTGAGGGAGGTTGTTGTTGTGGCAGGTCAAGTTGTCTTGTCGACTAGAAGGCATCTCTCCTTGGTTGACGGTTAACTCCTTGCTTGGGTGACAACCCCCTTGAGTTGGGTTTTTGGGCTGAGGCCTCGTAGGCCTTTTCAAAGGGGAAAATTCCCCTTACAAATAATTTTTTTTCCTTCCCCTTCATTTGAAGTTAAATTAATTAGCCAAGTGTTATTGTTGATTTCCCTTTATTTTAATGAATATTCCACTAACAATTTTTTCTATTTTAAACAACGTTAATTTTTATGAGATTAAAGATAGGGCTGAGCAAAAATCCGACAATCCGACTCCGAATCCGGCTCCGCTCCGGCTCCGCTCCGGCTCCGACTTGTCGGAGTCGGAGTCGGAGGTTTTTTCTTCTTGACAGTCGGAGTCGGAGTCGGAGTCGGATCCATTGATGATCCGACTCCGACTCCGCTCCGATCCGACTCCGATCCTCCTCCGCCTCCGACGTCTCCCTCCGACTCCGCCTCCGCCTCCGCCTCCGATTTTATACATATTTTATAAAATATGTGTTTTTCTATATATTAATTATTTAAATTTTATACAACTATATCTTATATAGTTAGTTAAACTCAATAATATACTAGTTAAATAATATATTTATACTATAATATATAGACTAAATTGACTAATAATAGTTTAGTATATGACTATGTAAATATCATACTATTACAAATTTACAATATTACTACCATGTAACACTAAATTACTAATGTATAAATATAATAGCATATAATACTAATAACTAATGTATATATAATATACTATAAACACTAAGATGAATAATAACATCGACATGTAATATTGTAATACTAATGTATAAACACTAATCTATAAATTTATAATAACATATAATACTAATGTATAATAACTAAAGTATTATTCATATAAATTACTAATAGTCTAATAGTATTAATTACTATATATAAATTAGTAAACCACTTTAAGCCTATACATAAATGACTATATAAATTACTGTAGTATCAATTACTAATACTATATTACTATATGATACTATTAAGTTATTAACTATAGTGATATACTAGTATTAGACATTAAGTATACTAATACAATCAGTAATATAGTCAGTATAATACTGACTATATTAAAAAAAATATATATAGTCAATATAATACTAATATACTAATACTATTATATAGTTATACTAAATTAAAATCATTATAGCAAATACTAATATAGAGTTATTCTAATCACTACAACTAATTCTAATACTAATATAGACTATAGTTATAACTTGTAGTATCATAACTATACTAAATCACTATAACTTATACTAATATAGTTATACTAAATGACTATATCTATAACTATATATATCATATAGTATTAATATCACTATTAGTATAATATATAGTATTAATAATAACTAATAGTCTAATACTAATATAACTATTAAGTATAACTAATATCACTACTAGTATAACTAATATTAATAATAATACTAATATACTAATACTATTATATAGTTATACTAAATTAAAATCATTATAGCAAATACTAATATATAGTTATTCTAATCACTACAACTAATTCTAATACTAATATAGACTATAGTTATAACTTGTAGTATCATAACTATACTAAATCACTATAACTTATACTAATATAGTTATACTAAATGACTTTAACTATAACTATATATATTATATAGTATTAATATCACTATTAGTATAATATATAGTATTAATAATAACTAATAGTCTAATACTAATATAACTATTAGTATAACTAATATCACTACTAGTATAACTAATATTAATACTAATACTAATATACTAATACTATTAGTGTATTACATATATTTATATATATTAATATATATATAAAGTATATTAGTGTATTAATAATATTTCGTATACAATGTCGGTGTCTTTTTTTTAATATTCATATATAATAATATATATCATATATTTTTTTATGAATCTTCATATATATATATATAATATAAAATAGATTCATATTAATTAGTATATAATGTATATTAGTATATTACTATAGTAACTATTCCTTATAGCAAAAACAGCGCCGTTGCCGTTGGATTACTCATTTAGGTCTGCAGTGCAGCCCAGCTTATCCTTCTTCAAGTTCAAACCCGTGCCTTCTCTCTCACGCAGCGCCGCATCCCTCTCTCGCCCGACGCCAGTCGCCCTCTCTCTCGGGCAGCGCCGCAGCCGGCGCAGCTCTCTTAGTCTTTCACAACCCTCTGGTCCCTCTCTCGCACAACTCCTCCCTCTCGCGAAGCCCAGCCCTCGCGCCCTCTCTCTCGCGCAGCGCCGCAGCCCTCTCTCGCCAGTCGCCCTCTCTCTCGCGCAGCGCCGCAGCCGGCACAGTTCTCTCGCACAACTCCTCCCTCTCGCGAAGCCCGTCCCTCGCGCAACCCTCTCGCAGCGGCAGAGCCCCTCTCTCGTGCAAACCCTCTCTCGCGAAACCCCTCTCTCGCGCGACGCGCAGGCGGCGAGGCGCAGCCCTCCTCTCACGTAGCTTCTCCCTCGCGCGGCGTTCTCGCAGAGCCCCTCCTCTCACGCAGGCCGCAGCTCCTCTTGGTAATCCGACTCCGCTTCGACTCCGCTCCGACAAGTCGGAGTCGGATCCGGATCGGATAATGTACATCGCGGAGTCGGAGTCGGAGGTCGGATTCGACCTCCGACAAAGTCGGAGTCGGAGTCTGGGCCCTCCGACTCCGAATCGGTCAGTGCTCAGCCCTAATTAAAGATACAAAATGAAGGCATAATGACAACAACTACAATCAATCAGAACAGAACAATTGAATAGATAATGGAGTCTACAAGTTGGTTAGATTTCATATTTTCTTGACCAACAAATCAAGTAATTCGCCCCAATGAAGACCTTTAGTGAAGCAATTAATGTGATTCATGAGCTAGCTGCAATTAGGGAATCCCAATATGTTGAACTTAAGTTGACTACAATGAGGAAACCGTTGAACAACCCTAATCTCTCATCATCATCAGCATCATCATCATCATCATCATCATCATCATCATCATCATCATCATCATCATCATCATCATCATCATTATTATTATTATTATTATTTTTATAACATGATCATCATTCATTGAAATTAAAATATATCCTTACAAATTTGTTCTTGTCAAGCCAAATAGCTTGTCTTATAAAAGAAGGACAGAAATTCCACCACATTTCAATATCACTCACATCTCATGCATGTCTTGCCAACTAATATGGAGATATATTACCAAGTCGATTCACATGCAAGATTTGAAATTCTTGGAATCCCCTCACCATTCTTCGAATATCTTGAAGAAGAAATTTAAAATCAATTAGAAACTCAGATTGACTATTCAAAGCATTAACAAGGATTAAACAATCTATTTTTAACAATAATTTTGGAACACCCCATCGTGCACATAATACATAATTGAAGACGCCTTAACAAAGCTGTAGCCTCAATAAATTCTGCAAAAGAAACTTCCCTCTCCACTTTGCTACAAGCCACTAAGACATCTCCTTTATGATCTCTAAGAACCACCCCAACCCTAGTTGATTGTTGATCAACAAAAGTAGCTCCATCTACATTCAACTTTAGAAAGCCTATTGGTAGAGGTTTCTAGCCAACAACTTTGCTTAAAACCTTATTTGAGACATAAAAAACTTGTACTTGTTTATACTCCAACTGTAAAGATAATGCATAATTCACAACTACTCTATTTTGCAAAGAAATATGCTCATAAATGTTCTTATTTCTTCTGTACCAAAGACCCCAAGCAATACAAATAAATTGAATCAATGTCTCCTCAGAACCTCTATCCCGAGCCAAATTAGCCAAATCCCAAAAAGAAAGATCACCTTCTACAACTCCCAGCTGAGGTAAAAATCCATGCCAAGTATTTATTAAAACAGTGAAATAGGGGACTTTCCAACTCACTGAAAAAGAGAAGACTTGCATTTTAAAAATGTGATAAAGAAATAAAATCTACTACTAGATGGAGTGGTGTATGAGATGCACACACTTTGCGGCAATATGTGAGCCTAATGACGAAGAGAGAGTGGCATAGGATAAAGTAAAATTTTACTTCCAAGCTAATATGCAGAGCATATAAAGTGTTTTGATGAGATAATCTGATTTGAAAAAGAAATTTTAAATTCTAGATCTATAAATCAAATCTTCCCATCTAAGTGATCTGGATAGTATACTATACAGTGTACACACGACTTGAAAATAAAATAAAGATAAAACTAATTGCATGCGGGTTGTGTTTGGGTCTGTGGTGGGCGGACTGAGATTGACCCATGTGATTGAAGAAAGGGAGAAAAGCAGAAAAGAAAACAGAAAAGGAGACAGGAAGAAATGGGGAAAGGAGAACAGAACTTGCCCGTCTCCCTTGGCAATTTGCAGGCAAAGGGCTCCAACGTGATCAGAGAATGGAATAAGGAATATTGTGCTCTATTAACATGGAACTACTACTAATTACGTTTCTTTATATTTCTTACCGATCTTGAACCTTTGCAGATATTTTGTACGTACTGGGAGTAAGCAAGTGTCGAACAATTACAAAACATTGATTGTGTACTTGACATTGTTTTGGCTTCCATAAAATCAAAGGTAGGGTTACCAAAATTTGCTAAGCAAAAGCTATGGCCAAGCATTCAACCAAACACCGGACCCCACACACTCTCAATTAAAAATCTTTAATCTCTACGCCCAAACCCCATCATATCTATCACCATCCATCCATCCCTACAGATTGAACATGAATCCGATCGACTCCTCTCTATCACCAAAGCTGAAGCTGTTCCGCACCATAACGTGTCTGCGCTGTGCTTTCAAATCCTAATAAAAAGGGTTTCCAAACTTGTTTCCATCTTTTCCAAAACATGCTCAACCGTTGTCTCTGCAACTCCCCAAAATTCTACCCCTCCCTCAGTCGTAAAGTTGAGTACTTTTTTACGTAGACCCACCCCAAGCAACTCCACAATTATTAATTTGTGGAGTTGATGCTTGAAAATAAGGGAAGAGATATAACTAAGATCTTGCTAGATTTTCTCTCTTCACATCGCTTTCTCGTGTGGACCCTGGTGTTCTGAAATACAGATTTGGTGGGCCTAAACCCTTAAATGAGTTACCACAATCTTTCCTTTTCCTTTTTTTGGTTTTTGGAAAATCATTTGTTTCGGGCTTTTTAGTATGGTTTATGTCATTTTAGGATTTGGGTCTTCTTTGTTTTGGCCCAATGATTTTGATACTTGCCCATCTGCAATGGGTCAGTTCTATATAGGCATACATGTTTGTGTTCTCTCTCTCTCTCTCTGCCTGTCTGTGTCTCTGAACTATGGCTGACGTTAATCAATCCAAAGCCCATCTGATCTTCACGTACGGCACGCTCAAGCGAGGCTTTCCCAACCACACCCTCATGGAGTCCCTGATTCACCGGAACGACGCCGTATTCCTCGGCCCCTACGTCACCTGCATCTCCTACCCGCTCGTCGTCGGGCCCCACGGCATCCCCTTCCTCATCAACCTCCCCGGGTCGGGCAACCGTGTCACGGGCGAACTCTACTCCGTCTCGGTCCGCGGACTCTATCAGGTTGACGACCTCGAGGGCACCAGCCTCGGCCACTACGAGCGGCTGCCCGTTAAGCTGATTCCCTGCGAAAGCACCAACTCCGATGCAGGTGGCGTGATTCAGGTGGAGGCCGAGGCGTACTACGCACACCGGAGCTTCGGGGAGGGTTTGTGGGAGAGGAAGGGGAAAGAGGGGTTGAGTGCGTACACAGAGAAAGAGGCGAGTGGGTACGTCAGAAGAGAGGATAGGCCCAAAGATAGGAGCTTTCGCGATGAGGTGCATTTCTTTGTGTCTGCTGCGAGAAATTGATCGATCGGAGGAGAAAATTCATGCAACTCTCAAGGTTATTTTACCTATTATTTTTTTTTTTGAACTCTCGATTATGTTTTATGTTTGCATCTTCTGCAGTGTTTACTCTTCATTTTTTAAGACCATGTTAACTGCTAATATCGTGATGGTGTTGTGCATGTTGAAGGCCAAAAATAAAAGTCACCACTTTTGTATGCAATCATGTTAAAGCAAAGTTATTTGAGACAATTAAAACGTTTTTGAGTTTACAGCCGGCTTCTCTTGTATTACATAAAAGCATTTGTCCGAGGGGATGCAGAAAGAACAAAGTTGTGTTCCACAAACAGCTGCATGGATTTATGTACAAATTTTGGGACTAATCAAGAAAATGATTACAATGTTCTGAAATAAACGAGTTTAAGGGAGTTAGTGAGATCTCACCACTAAAGCAGGTGCAGGATAATCTCCATAGAATTTGTTATGGGACACAAATTGGAGGTTGCTAACAAGGTTTAGTGCTCCTTTATTATATTTCTATTTGCTTTTGTGCTCCAAGGGAACCATACAAACCAGTTTTACATAATGTATCGATTATAATTTACCTGGGTGTGTCTACAATATCGCTTCCTATGATTGCTCTAAAAATAAGCATACGGGATGCAATGTCGACTGCCGTAAAGACTATACTCGTGACATTATGTCGATCTGCTTTCCTATGAGTCCCATTATCTCATTTGGGCTTTGTAATAGAGTTGCAAACAAACTCATGACATTATGCCCATGAAAGGTCTACACAAACCCTCATGGGCTGACTTTCCATGCACATGCTATTATAAACAAAATAGTTACACATGCGTTCCCTTCTCCCAATTAAGGTGCAAACTGCACATTCCGAAAGGGCTTTTTGAGCAGGCCCTTCATTCTGGAGATGGCAGAAATCCACCCTTGCAGAATGCACCTCCGCCAAAGGTCTCATGGTCTTTGATCCTCATGATTGACTCTCCACTCACTGTACCGTCACTGCTGCAGGATATAAGCATCAGTATGCAACTATGTAGATGTTACTTTGCTCTCTTCCCATCCATCTTTGGATATGAGAAAATAATTATACTGTTAGTTCCTTTTGGTAATAGAATAAATTCCATGATTAATCTATTATGTTTTTTTATACGTATGTTATATGCTTTGTATTTTCTTTGGTACAATATTAATTTAAAGGAGAGTGACGCATTGGAATGTATGAACAATGTGATATCCCATATGATAAGTGATAAGGTTAGGTCGTGTATAGGATTCCAGATTGCTTGGGAAGGAAAAGTTTTTGTTCTTTATAATGGTTTCAATAGGACTCCAATTATATAATTGACTAGTTCGAGTATAGGCCCAGATGTGACTTGGGCCTCCCTTGGTGCGTTATAAACAGCAATTAGCTTCGTGTGTACATGAAGTGCTTTTATAGATTCCAACTAGGTTGGTCACATTGAAAAATCGTCGGTTGGTTTAAGTTGAACATACTACAGCACCCCACTTCCCACCGCCCAATTCAGAATAGCTCTTTGGCCCACTTGGTTTTCGGTCGAACTATGTCCTGAAACTTGAGGTTTTCATTGGCCCAATTATGAACTCAAAGTTTAGTTTGTGTAATCTCATATACTGAGGTTAGTTTTGGTGATCAAGAAGGTCCCTGTTATCCAACAAGCTTGCTAGTGTCTGAAAACTGGCTTGTCCAGTAAGTCATGTGTCGGTGCTTGGCTCGTTGAAGACGAAGAAAATCTAGGGTACGTACTGCTAAAAGAAACATATCTTTGGGACAATATTCCAAACGTCAGGAATGATGTAGTAAGAAGAATGCTGTTATTATACAGCCTTACAAGCGTGTGGAGAGAGAGAGAGAGAGGAAAAAAAAGAAGGCTCCATTAGCCAAGCAATTTGAGGTGGATTGGCCCCACACACATGGTGGAGAAGGAGGGGGTTCTCTTCCATGTGACTACCCACTATAATGTATATGCATATTATATCATACAGATGAAGATAAGGTCAGATTGCTTCAAAATAAAGGAATGTTTTTAGACAGGGAAGGGCAAATCAGAGTTTGAATTAGAGTGTACTTACTTTCAAGTAGACCACAGTTATCATTACAAGAAGAAACGCAAGTTCTTATCAGGCTGCGGGCATTCACACAAAGAATCTTTCATTTTTTCTTGACAAGAGGCCACTGAAAGCATTTCATACCTCCTAGGTTTGAGTCCTTTTGTCGGTGGCATAGATTTGTTAATGCTGTACCACTGGCCCTCAATTTTACGTTTGATGGATCCTACCATGGATTGGCTTTCATGAATGCTTGCTTTCCTTTTCAACTCATCCTTATTTCACATATTTCTTCCATCGATTGCTTTCTGATCCATAACTTTTGAGAGATTTGGAGTAGTTCCTTTCCATCCATCATGCATACAGAAGAAAATAATGAACCTAGTCCCCATCTCGATATTTAGTTTGCTGCTTGAAATTAAGAAGCTAGTCTTAATATAATCTTTCCTAGTTTGGATAGGTAAGCGTAGGAGATATATCATGTGATAAAACGTATAGGTGAATAAAGTAAAAATTTCGGGGCTAATTTGTTGGACGACATTGAGTTTTCAACACCATAATGAGTCGTGTGTGTGTGTGTGTGTGTGTGTGCATATCGTGGGCTAAGCTTAATGGCCACATCGAAAGGTTTGTAATTTAAAGTTCGTTGTAACTGTTTGATTACGTTCCAGAACCAGAAAAAGTGAACGTCTAGAGAGAGAGAGAGAGAGAGAGAGAGAGAGGGTGAAATCGAAGGAAGAAGAAAATAGATAGCAGACCAGGCACATGAGCGCAGTACTGAGCATGAGCAAGTGTCATATATCAGTGAGTTGAAATCTTGACATATTGCATCGTGCATAGTAATCACAACTATAAACTATGAACAACCGGGGGTTGGTATCACGTACAATAATGATGATCAGCAATAATATTATTCGATATGAATCAAATGCTTTGACATATTTTATGGAATTGTATAGACTAGATGCCCTATTTAGTGCGATCGGATATGGCCTTACGCATTTTGTCACTCTAAACTGTCATATAATGGGGAATTATTAATGCATCATACATCTTCCGGACTGATATGGAATGAGAAGTGCTCTTTCATTCTTACTGGTGAATAAAGAGAATGTGTATTTTCCGATACTCGAAAAAAGATTCGATTCAAGCCGATTCAAATTGAATCGGTAAGAAACTCAACCAATTTTAGTGAATATTTTGAATCGGTCGATTAATCGTTCACTAAATTGCTTCAATCGACCGATTGAGATCGACTTTAGCCGATTTTAGACCAATTTGAACTGATTCCAACTTTTTCAAAACTGTATTTATTTTTAAGTTGTCTAATAACTGAGTTTTTTCTTTTAATTTCTTGAACAAAATTATGATAGAACTAAACATATATCAACTTTTTTATCATTGTATTCAATAAGAATCGCAGAAAAACTAAGAGATAAAACATGTTGTTCTTTAATTATTTCTTTTAGCTTAATTATTTCTTTTAGCTGAACAAAAAATTAAAGAGATGAATGCGAATTTTATATTAAATTTATGGTTGTGCAAAAACTACTACATTTGCCATGTTTTATAACTTAATGGTCTTTATCTTTTTCATATATAAGGCAAATAAATGTCGACAATTGAGGTTAAATACATAAATTACATATTTATTTAAACTATTTAGATTCATATCATATTTTTATTGAAACTAGGAATTGAATTTATATTTTATACTCTTTTATACATAATATAAAATTCTTGAATTGCATCAAATATGATTTTTAATATAACTTTTTATCAACATTCAAATATCCGATTCAAAATTGTTATGAATCGCCCGATTTTGAATTGCCCGATTCAGATTCCAAACCCGATTTTGATTTAATTTAAAGCCTTGGTATTTTCTCTGGATTGCATGCAGAATATCTTAATTAAACACCTTCATACAATACTGTTAATGCAGTTCAAAGAGAGTTATTGTAAAGAAAACAAATCTCATCCATCTGATGAAAACGTTTTATTAAATCTATTCATTGTTGTGCAATATTACGTCCCTCATTGATATGGCAGAATGGAAATTAATTATTTATTATCGTTGGTTTCATATTTACAGCAACCAATATTAATACGCACGAAAGTCTTAAACCGTGTATATAATATCTAGGTGGTTGCCAAGGGATCAGTGGCTCTCCAAATCACAAGATCTTACTACGACAAGAAGATTAATTAAAGGCAATTGATTAAGAAGTAGAGATATGCTAGCTTCTACTTAAAACGTACACTATCTAAAGGGATATATAAGTAAGTAAATAAATAAGTAGATTAATGCTGCATTATTCAACATTGGTGTGAAAAGAATATAAGTGTCTCGGAAACAACCATCACCAACATAAAAGTAAAGAAAGTTAGGTCTATACAAACTCTGCTTAACAAATTGGCTCTGCCATGCGTAAATGTGGGTGACAGCAAAAGCACACTAGTGGCTTCTATGAGTGTAAACTTGTGTTGGACCACCTTGTGGGACTCCCTATTATATATTCTATGCTCTCAATTAGCTACTCTTAGGAAAGTGACGCGCTTAATTTGGACCTTCATCCCGTTCCTATATATAACTACCTTCCCTGACACTCAAAGCTATCTTGGAATTCAAAGGAATTTTCCATGGCTTCTCACAAAACCCTTACTCTTGTTTTCTTTGTATTATTGGGCTTCGGTATTTGTTCAGCAACTAGAGCCCTCCTCACTCAAGTTGGCTATGACAATGTTGTGCAAGCTGCTATAGGAGAACATGGGGTAACTAGCTACGGAGGTGGTTCTGGTAGTGGAGAAGGTGGTGGTGCAGGATATGGAGCTGTGGTTGGACATGGCGGTGGAGGTGGTGGTGGTAGTGGTGGTGGAGGTGGAGCTGCTTATGGTTCTGGAGGTGCTGGATATGGAAGTGGTGGTGGGCAAGGAGGTGGTGCTGGATATGGTGCCAATGGACAAAATGGAGTTGGATACGGTGGCGGGGGTGGTGGGGGAAGTGGAGGTGGAGGTGGATACGGTGCAGGAGGAGAACATGGTGCTGGTTATGGAAATGGTGCTGGTAGCGGCTATGGAGCAGGGGGAGGGAATGGTGCTGGCTTAGGTGGAGGAGGTGGTGGGGGAAGTGGTGGTGGTGGTGGTGGTGGAGCAGGCTATGGTGCCGGAGGAGCGCATGGAGGTGGGTATGGCAGTGGGTCTGGAGCCGGTGGAGGTTTTGGTACTGGTGGTGGAGCTGGGGGTGGTCATGGTGGTGGCGGTGGAGGTGGTTCTGGTGGTGGCGGCGGCAGTGCTAGTGGAGGTGGTTATGGAGCAGGTAGTGGGAGTGGAGAGGGTGGTGGACATGGCGGCTATGTCCCTTGAAACTACGTACCTTCTCCCTTTTATCATTTCTAAGAAGAGTGCATGCATGCGTGAATCTTGTTACCTTAGTTTAAACTAAAAAAGAAATAAATAAGATTAGCATAAGTGTGGAGATGCTTATTAATATGATTTCAAAGTATTGTACTATGATTAATGCCAGATAAATGGTGAAGATATTCTAAGGTGTATAATGTAATTGTAATATTTGAATGCGATGCATTAATCTTTTGTTCTTACGAATTATATAGTTAGTCTTGAAGGCTGGAGTGTTCGTTGGATAAATATCTTAACTAATCAATCTAGATTATAATAATAAGAGGTACGTGAAAAGTTAGTTATGTGCATCGATTCATGGTAATGAATTTACTCTAATGACCTAATATTGGGGAATTAACGTAGCTATATATTCTATTTTAGCTAAACTAAAGAAAGGAAATAGAAACTCATGATGACGATGGATGTGCACTTCTGTACGTGCTCGATAGAATCACTGCGCGCACGAGGCTTTTAATTCTCGATCCAGCCAGTAAAAGAAATAATATATATATATATAAATATATATAGATATATGACGAATAACGATATCATGCATGAATGGGGGGATTAATTTCGAGTTCGGATTTTAAAAATATTTCATCTCATCTCATTATTATAATTTTTTAAATTTTTACATAAAATATAATAAATAATTTAATTTTTTTAAATTTTAAAATAATAATAATGTTAAAAATTAATATTTTAACAATATTTTTTTTAATTTTTATCTAAAATTATATTATAATATCATCTACGAATCCAAACCAATCCTAAGTATTAATTAATTAATAAGACATTCATAAAAGGTGGTGCATGTGAATATATATGTAAAGTCTTTTTCATATAAAGTACTTTTTGATATGATCAACTTCAACAATATTCATGTCAACAATATTTTGACGAGAGAAAGAGAGAGACGCAATAGTAATAGGAATTTAGAATGATATGATCTATACTTAATCAATATCATTATTAATCGGTATTGATCATATACTACTAGACTTTTCCACAGTACTGCGTGCTTTTTTCAAGGCCAAATTGTTTTTTTCCCGGCCACGTTGTATATATAGTACTAATTAATCATGCAAATTGTTCTACATATATACGAGTACTCTTATTAGATTAATTAAAAGTTAAATCTATTGAGTATTTAATTATTATAGAGCAAAATATGCTCACAATAGATTAACTACAGTAACTTTTAAAAGTTTTTCCAAATTTGAAGGTTACTGTACATATATCAAATACATATTTTATTAATTATTTCTCTCTCCCTTTATTTCTATCACATATTTGATCACAATTGGAATATTAATTTGAGTTAGTGATATATTAATTTAATAAGAATATGATTATTAGTTAATATATAATAGGTAGAATAGTAAAATATGATAAAATAAAATAAATTAATAATTAAAAAATTAAATATTTTTAAAATTATTAGTTATTCATTACTATATAATGAATAAATGTATAATCTAATGTGGAGATTTGATGTGAATAATCAAAATCAAATTCAACTTATATTATTTTATTATTATATAATAAAAAAATAATTATTTCAATATAGAGATTTATGTGAATGGAATAGTTAAAAGTTAAATTTTTCTTATATTCATAAAAAATATCATTTAACTTATCTAATCCAATGAGAATGCTCTAATATACCATCGTCCCAATTTTAATTACCCCGCTATGATAGAGGTATTAATTAATGGCATTGCATGGCATCAATCTTTGATTTTTTTTTTCAAGTATATATTAATAGAACTTGATATTTTTAAGGGTGATGGAAAGTATCCTACAGCATTTTTTTTTTTTTTAAAAAGTGGGATTAAATTAATAAGATCATTAATAGCTTTAATTTTCCTATATTCAATCCGGTATAATTTGTTATCCATATAATTTGTTAGCGCCAAGATCGAAATGCCTTTAATTTGAGAGGCTTTTCCAGTACTAGTGCATGAAATTATAATATAAATTTTGCCATTACTGATGGGTACTGCTGCATGCAACTCCACTACTAATGGTTTGAGATTGCGTGTTGGTCTTTTCATAACATACCGCAACATCCACGACCTTATCGCTAATATATATATATAGTTTGCGTGTTGTCTTGTAAAAGTTCGTAAAATCAAAGGAATTCCATTAGCGAATGGTGTGAAAATAAATAAATAAAATTCAATGTTAATTTAGCCATTCATGGTGACAGCAAAAGCACACTAGTGTACGTCCTTTGGGAGTGTAACTGCAATGATGCTTGAAGCAATTTGAGCAAATCTTGGAAAGACTGAAAGAAAGAATCTCTTTCATATATGAACTGAAATTTACCAAGAGAGGTGTACAATATTTATAGAAAGAGTAAAGTGAAATAAAAGTAAGTAATTAATTAAAATGAGTAACTAAGTAACTAACTAGTTCTCTACCAATTACAATATGCCACCTCAGAGTCATATTTGTGATAGTCTCCCTCAAGATGAATGATATATGTTATTAACATTCATCTTAGACAACAAGGAGTGAAAAATAGTAGACCCAAGAGGTCTAGTAAGTAAATCAATAACTTGATGACTTGAAGAAACATGTAATGTTCGAAGGACTCCAGCTTGATTTTTTTCTCTGATCAAATGACAATTCAATTCAATATACTTAGTTGTCTCGTGAAATATAGGATTAGCTACAATATGGATAGCTGCTTAGTTGTCACAGAAGAGCAAGAAAGCATGAGGATGTTATTGATGCAGATTTGAAAGCAAAGATTGGAGCTATGTCAATTCACAAACAGCATAGGCCATGGACCTATATTTAGCCTCTGCAGAAAACCTTGATACTGTCTTTTGCCTTTAGGATTTTTAGAAGATGAGTGAATCACCAATAAATATGCAATAACCAGATGTGGATCTCCTTGTATCAAGGCGACTAGCCCAATCTGAATCAACAAAGGCCTTCAGGAGGATTGAAGGAGAAGTTGAGAAGAAAATACCCTAGCCTGGTGCCATTTAATGTACTTCAAGATTTTGAGAGCTGCTTGCATGTGGAACTCTAGGAGTAATCTACTAATAAGTCTTCTGTAAGAAGAAACATCTTCAAGTAACTCACCATCATTCTTTGATAACTTGTAGTGAGTATCTATTGGAAAATTAGCAGGCTATCATCCTAACAAACTAGCATCTAAAAGTAATTCTAAGGCATACTTGCGTTGACATAAAGAAATACCTTTCTTGGATCGAGCAATCTCCATGTCCAAAAAATACTTGACTGGACTTAAGTCCTTTAACTTGAAGTGTTCATTCAATGAGGATTTAATGGACTGTACAGCATCCAAAATCACTGCTTGCTACAGTATGTGATCAACATAACCAATAATGCAACAAATAAATCATTTTTCTTCCTTATAAACAAGGAATAATATGACTTGGATTGAATAAATCCCAAATCCAGCAAGGTTACAGTGAACTTTGAGTTCCACTATCGAGAAGCCTGGTTTAGTCCATATAAAGACTTTTGCAATTTGTAAACCCTTGTGTCTCCCTTCTTCAAATACCTAGGAGGTTGCTTCATATTTACTATTTCTTCCAAATATCCATATAAAAAAGCATTATTGATATCTAAATGTATCAAATGCCAATCATGAATGCCTGCTAAGGATAAAAAAAAAAAAAAACAGCACACTGTTACCATTTTTGCAACAGGAGAACAAGTTTCTAGATAGTCCAAGCCTTCCCTTTGTGTATAACCCTTAGCAACTAATCTAACTTTGTGTCTCTTAATAGAATTATCAGCATTAAACTTGGTTTTATATACCCATTTACAACTAATTGGAATTTTGTTGGGTGGTAGATTAGTTAGAATTCATGTGTTATTTGATTCTAAAGGAAGTAATTCAATGGACATAGCATCTCTCCAATGAGAATGCTTAACAACTTGATGGTAAAATTCAAGTTCTAGAATAGATGTGATAGAAACACTAAAGGTACAATGAGAAAGAGATAAATGTTTGTATGACAAAAAATCAGAAATATTATATTTATTACTTAATTGTATAAAAGTTGAGCCTGTAAAAGATGTGGCAGAAGTAGATGCTACTAGATTGCAAAGATAATGTTGCAAGTAACTAGGAGTTTTGTGTTGTATAGTTAACTTTTGAAATGAAGGAAAATGATTATTATCTTAAAGCGAATGATCATTTGGATTTGCTAGAAGAGATGAAGATTTTGATGGAAGATTTTGAGGTATGGAAGGTGAAGAATTAGGAGGCTTAGAAAAGAAATCTGATTCTGGAATGAGATTAAGCAAAACAATATCAGTGGTAAAGAAGATGGAAATTTATGAATCTAATTTTGGAATGGGAATATAGATTCATGAAATATGATATCCCGAGATACAAAAAAAAAAAAATTGAGAATCAAGATCAAATAATTTGTATCCCTTTGTTTCAAAAGGATAGCCTACAAAAATACATTTTCTTGCCCTTGGAGAAAATTTGGATCTGTTTTAAGTTAAAGTAGAGGCATAACACAAACATTCAAAAAATTTTAGATGACTATATGCAGGAACATTTCCCTACAAAATCTGATGTGTTGATTCACTTAGAATGTGCGAAGGGATAAGATTGATTATGTGAACTGTTGTTAGAACACACACACCCCAACATCTCGAATGAATATTAGATTGAAATCTTAAAGCTCTTGCTACATTAAAAAGGTGTTGATGCTTTCTCTCAACAATTGAGTTCTGTTGAAAAGTCTCAACACAAGAAGTTTAATGTATGATACCTTTAGAAGAGAAAAAATCATTCGTATTGAATTCTAAACCATTGTCAGTCCTTACACATTGTGTTTTTGTTCAAAATTGTGTAAGGATTAGATTATAAAAGCCTATAAAAATGGATTTTACTTCAGATTTGGATTTGATTAGATACACCCAAGTTGATATTGAGTGATCATCAACAATAGTTAGAAAATATTTAAAACCATCATGAGTAGATATTGAAAGAGGGCCTCATATATCACAAACTACAGTGAATCAAATGGAAAGAAGAAATAGATTTATATGAATGGGTTGGAAAAGATAGAAGTTTATGTTTTGCTAAAGGGCATACAGTACAATTATCATGTACAACTTTATTCTAAGAAACAATGTTTGGAATGGATTTAGCAAGAACAAGCAATCTAGATGATGATGGATGACCTAACCTATTATGCCAAATTCTAAAATTCAAATCAGATACAAAGTAAGTTGACACTTGGTAAAACAATGGAATTATTGACTGCACTCACTAATGGTTGATGCAGAACATGTAACCCAGCTGCTCTTCTACACTTTCCAATCATCTTTCATGAGATAAGACCCTGAATATAACAAACATCAGGCATGAAAATGAAACAACAACTCTAATTACAAGTTAGCTTAGTAACTGAGAGAAGATTATAAGAGAAACTTGGTACACATAATACATCTTTCAAAGCTAGGCTATCATATAATTATACAGTCCCAAGATGTGTGACTGTAACATTTTCTCCATTTGGGAGTTTAACAAATGTGTTTAGGATTCGTGTGAATATAGTAAAGAGCTTGACTAAATGTATAATGTGGTCTATGACACCTGTATCTATAATCCAGGTGTTTGAAACAAAGTATGGAGATTCAATTTTATTGGACAAGAAACTTGAAAGGCATTTTGATGTGTTATTATTTGAAGAGAGAACATATTTACCTGAAAAAGTAGGTAAAACATTTGGGCTAGAGGAAACATTAGCTGCTTGATGAATTGTATTTTGTGTATCAGATGGTTGTGGAGCGAATTAGAGCAAGTAGCTGCTGATATTCTTCTTAAGAGAAAGACATAGAATTCTGAACCTCAAGAGGTGTACTCGTAGGTTGAGCCATTATTTGATTTGTTGATGAAACTCTTCCCATTTGCTTGAAGATGGAATTTTGTTTGAAGTTTGGAGGATACCCATGCGGTTTATAGCACTTATTCATTGTGTGATTTGTCATACAAGATTGAGTACATAAAACTTTTTCCCTTATATATTGTTGCTTTCCAAGATTAATTGGCCATGCATTATCAACCTTTTTATTCATAAAAACTGTTGTTTCCACTCTAGATCTAACCATAGACCCAACTTCCCTCTATATCTCTTCTTAAATTACTAAAGAAAAAACCTTAGTAATTGGTGGTAATGGATCCATAAATAAAATTTGTCCTTTGATATGAGGAAATTCCTCATTTAAACCCAGAAGAAACATGATAATGTGTTCACGCTGTTGATACTCCAAAAACATGCATGTAGCACCACAAGTACTGTTTCTATATGCTCCACATATGCAGTTAGGTATTTGATTATAATTCAACAACTCATCCCACAAACATTTGAATTTTCGATAGTATATACTCCTTGAGTTTTGATCTTGAGTCAAAGAAAAAAGTTCATTCTGCAATTGAAAGATTCTTGGCCCATTATCATGGCAAAATTGATTTCGTAAGTCTTCCCACATATCTCTTGTTGTTTTTGCATAAATGATCGTTTCGTCAATTTCTTTTGATACCAAATTCAAGATCCACGAAAGTACTATGCTATTACAACGATCCCACACAACACATAATGGATCTGTCTCAATCAGCTGAACAACAGCTCCATTTATGAACCCCCATTTTATTCTTGGCCTTCAAAGCCATCTCCATCGATCTATAACAGCAGTGATAGTTGTCTCCCATAAGCACCTTAGACACCAACATGGATCCAAGCAAATCACCATTTGTAAATGGTACAGTTTTGAATCTTTAACACTTAATGAGATAGAGGCCATTGAAGCCATTTGCAGCGGACATAAGCGAAACCCTAAGGTATCCGCTTTGATACCATGAAGCAATTTGAGCAAATCTTGAAAAGACTGAAAGAAAGAGTCTCTAATTCTTTCATATACGAACTGAACTTTAAAAAGAGAGGTGTACAATATTTATACAAAAAGAGTAAAGTGAAATAAAAGTAAAGTAACTAACTAAAATGAGTAACTAAGTAACTAACTAGTTTTGTACCAATTACAATATGCCAGCTCAGATTAATATATGTGATATAATGCCGAAGATGCGATAAATGGTTGATTGTATCGCATTTTTTCAAATGCTGAATTTGATTGTCTTGCATAATATTGATCCGAGGAAACACAAGACTGACTTCAACATCAAATGAACTCGATTTATGTTATGGATGGCACAAGGAAAGCCGATTGATCTGCCTTTATACTTCCTTATCTGCATCCAAATTGAGTCACAATATTTGGTTGGAGGTAATTTACCGTATGCATTGATGATCTATAACCTCCTAGTTGATTCAGGGGTTGATGTGCTAATGACTGAGGGGAGGCAACCACAGATCGGTTCCTTTAACAAGATCACTTTTAGCAAGAGCGAGGGCCACTTGCGAAAAGTAGTGGCATGAAGCGTGATCCAACTTCTACGGATGCCCGTGCTAATATAGAGGCTGCAGGGGTTACTACCCGGGAGATGCAATCCCTGCTCAATGAGCATCGCACACTTTTGATCCAAGACCGGAGAGGATCATGGAAATGATTACTACGCCCATTATTGTTTAACTGCAAGAGATTGAAGGACGCGTTACTACGATCTCGGAGGACTTGGATAGTCTTACACAACAATTTTGAGTTTTGGATCTGACTTTTCGTTTTGTATCGAACATTGTCACTTTAATTACTATATCACTTTTATTTGTTATATATAGTAGCTAGCTTGTTTCTTATCAAAAATAATTTTCATTATTTTCCTTACCAATTGACAATATAAAAAATGACATTCCCTAGAAGGAAATTTTTTTTTAATTGCAAATTCTTATTTACCATAACAAATGTCATTAATTAAGTTTTCAATTAATTATATAAAATTTTTAGGATGACATATTTTATATTTTTTAATTTACCATAAATAATAATTAATCTATATAGGTAGATGTCTCATCTTTTAAAAATGATCTAATAGACTCAAATAATATTTATTTTTAAAATAATTGAATGTCTTTCAATAAATTTCTATAATTAAATCTATTTCGAATGTCTACGACACCGTTCGAACGACAATTATATGTATTCGAAAGGTTTATACATATGTTCGAAGGTAAAATGACTGTTCAAACGTCATAGCAACCATCCCCGCCAAATTTATTTAAAACCTCCCACTAAAAAAAAGTTCGAATGATTAAATCTCCCATTTGGACGGTGTTTGGCAGTCCCCCGCCACAAATGTGTATGCTTTCCGACCACGATTATTATTCGAACAGCTAAGTAAACATTTGAACGTGAATTACAATGTGGTTCGAACAAGTTTTAGAATGTTTGAACATATTTCTTTTTTGAGACACTATATTTCATCTCCAAAAGTCTAGTTCGAACATATATTTGTTTGTTCGAATGCGTAAAAACCTGCTACCAAGTTTTCGAATGAAATAAAATTTTCGTCCCAAATAACTACTTTTAGGGATGAAATTTACTGCATCCCTAAAAATGAAATTTCTTGTATTGTGGAGAAGGTGGTGGTGTAGGAAATAGAGATGCAAAAGGACATGGTGGTGGAGGTGGATCAGCATGCTTATGGTTAATAACGAATAATGCTACATACTGTTGTGAAGTGCACAAGCGTCGTGCAGTCACTTTGAAAAATAATGGGGGTCTATTATTAAAAAATTATTTTTTTTATGTAGATCCCATATTTATTCATTTTTTTAAAGTGATTGTGCAGTGTTTACTCATTCACGACTGCAATTTCATTAATAAAATAATGAATTATTGGGAACTATTTAATAATTATATGTACTAGAAACGTCTTCCCGCAGAAACAAAACAAATGGTGGAGAAATTACATTGAACTCAAGTGCATAGCGTGTTTATGTTGTTTTGCAGCCATTGATGAGAGGAAAATGATGATAAGGAGATCATCGAAGCTATGTTTTGACAAAGCACTAGAAAAGGGCAAAGTAAAGTGATAGGTGGAGGACAGCATAAACACACTACGTACTGTTGTACAGTAGTGTTTTGTGTATGTAATTCTAATCCCCAGCTAGACTGGACCACATGCATGCACTGTACTGTGGGCACCGACTGGCAAGCGGCCACCACCACCCACTTTTGCATGTGCTAGATATATATATATATATATTATGTATGTATGTATATATTAAAACTTCAACAGTTTATAACTAGCTATATATATGGTCTCAGAATCAAATGTTGGACACAGTTAAGATTGGACTAGTATTACTGTCTAGTGTCTACGATAAGTGGTTTTGTTGGCTTCTAGACAATTTATATACATATATATATATACATGTTCAGATTTTTATCGTAACTTAATTAATAGAAGCGTAAATTACTTTGTTTAAGCATTGAGCACATTAATATTATGTCAATTATTATTCACATGTAAATAAGTACCCTAAAATCTTTCCTACATATATGTAACAATATCAATCCTTGATCCATTCTAGCTAGCTACACGAGTACTTATCACTACAACACAATTGCTTTTTAGTAACGGTTGAGAAATTGTGACAGTCCATAGACCATCACTAAAAGGTATTTTCTGTGACAGTTTCTGAAAACCGTCACTAAAGATAGAATGAGATTTTTTTACGTTCTAACATATGGGAAATATACGTTCGAACGTCACATATATGTTCGAACGTTATGTCTGTTTACGTTTGAATGTAAAATGTTTTGGCGCAACCGTTCGTACGTTATTAATTAACGTTCGAACGTAAAAAGTTTCTGCCAATGTTCGAACGTTAAGTAATAACGTTCGAACATTCATTGTAAATTTAAATTAAATGACTTTAATTTAAAAATAATGTGGTTTTTATTGTGCATAATTTGTGAACAAGTCTAAAAAATTGAATTGTATATATTTATATATACACAATTTGTAATATATAAATATATATTTATGTTTATATATATTTGAAATGCAGTGATTTAGTATTAAAGTTAAAAAATATAACATCAAAGAAGATTAAAAATTGAAATTAACAAACGATAGAAATATTCAATAATATTTTTTATTACAAATATTAAAAATAAAATACAAGATTTAATAAAATGTAGTAAACAACAGTCAGATGATAACGTTATCCGCAAAAGTCGAACTCCGTACCTCCTCAGTCAAGGTATCAACCTTGTCGTTGAGGATAGTTACACGATGGGTGAGTTCGGCAACAGACGCCGATATAGCCTCGAGCGATCGATCGATCTTATGATCGATATGTGCAGTCAGCTGTGAGATGACCGCATCAATCCAAGCAGGCCGCACATCTCCTGCAGATGTGCTCGACGTATGCTGACTACTACTCCTGACATGACCTGGCTCAGGCTGCGTCGGAGGAACTAGATCCTCTACAGGGGATGGCTGACGTCCCCTCGCCTGTCTAATGCTACGTCGATTCGTGGTCATGTCGAGGGGGCTCATCTGATCTTTGACCCGCTCCTCTGCCTGGGTCGGCACTCCCCGTGCAAGTAATAGTCTGCTGATGAGGATACCGTATGGGAGATTATCCGTGGAGAAGATGCTCGCCTCGTAACGGATCCTCTCAAAGATGTGCAGTGGCAAATGTATAGGATCTCCACGTGCCACTCGTATCAAAAATTGTGCTCGAAGCCGACTAAATGTGGTTTTATGAGCCACGGGATCGACATTTGTTGCAATAATAAGGTGCAACATGCGGAAGAAATGCAGCAGATGGTTCTGGTTGAAGGCGTTCTTCCGCTCGATCTGCATGCGGTCCCTCCCGGTGAGAATGTAGAAATCCTCGTCTTGGTCATCATCCCGAGCCTCGACGCCAGTATCCTCAGCCTCTGACTGGCCTACATCTCTGGCTGATGCTGACTCAAATGCCTGGCCAGTAGATGATGTAGAAGTGCCTACATCCTCACGGGGTGTTGAGTGTGCAAATGTCTCAACTCCTCGATGAATCCCAAGGTGCTCGCCGATGACATCTGGTGATACCTCAATGGAAACACCGCGTACAATCACAGTGTGAGAGGATGCATCATGAGGCATGTCACACATCCCCATATAAAATTCTTGAACCATTGAGGGGTACACCTTCCCCCTCAATGTGCAAATATTTCCCCAGCCTCTACTGAGGAAAACATCTCTCAGGTTCGTCTGCTGCCAACAGAGTTTGTTGAACTCATTAATCAGGACCTCTCGCTCTACCATAACAGTACGAGCTCCGATACGGGCAGTGTCCGACGTGGCTCCTTCCCTCCCTCGTTTCCTAGTATGCAGTGGAAGAGCCATATCCTAAAAATAGAAAAGGAAAAAAAAATTATTTACATTAATGCATTTTTTTGTATTAATTTGAAGCTGCTCTGCATTAACGTTCGAACATTTTGTCTTTCACGTTCGAACGGTAAAGATAAACGTTCGAACGTTAGTTTATACGTTCGCACGATCAATAATGTAAATAAATTGATGTTCGAATGTAAAACATATACGTTCGAATGTAAAACATAGACGTTCGAACATAAACAGTAAATAAATATTGGTTGAAGTACGTTCGGACGTTTATGTTTTACGTTCAAACGTATTTGTTTTACGTGTGAACGTAAATACGAACGTCCGAACGTCGAAGCATGAATAACGTAGAAAATCACTACGTTCGGACGTTATAATTAAACGTCCGACCGTATGTGATTTACGTTCGAAAGTAAAATATAACGTTCGGACGTATGTCGTTTAATAATATTTAGAGTATACATTAAAAGTTTATGAAAATTGATGAATAAAACGTTTGAATGTAAGAAGGTTACGTTCGAACGTAGAAGTCGTAACGGCTCTGTAATTTAAACGTCGTACGTTCTAACGTCTCGGTGAAACGTTCGAACGTTACGACGCAGAGCTGAGTCGACTCAGCCATTATTGAAATCTCAAAAATTTCTCTACAAGGTTCTAAATGCCGAAATGTCACCATAGAAATGAAGTATATACTTCAAGAAACATTTCTACGGTGACTATTCGGCCAATGGCTGGCCGTGGTGGTCGGAAAATGAAGTTGAATATCCGGCCACCACTTATCCGATTTTAAACAAAACTCAATCCAAATCTCAATAAAATATATGTTATTTGAATAAAAGATGAATGCCTACCTTTTTGTGACGGTTGTGGCGGAGTTGATGGCGGCGGTGACGGAGGCGTGGCGGCGTGCAACGTAACGGACGTTTGTTGATGAATAGTTTTGGAAATGTCGTTTTGACTTTCGGTTTTGGCCTTATATACACATAACGTTCGAACGTAATAGTAATTACGTTCGAACGTTTGTCAATTTAATTTCAAAAATAATATCTATAATATATTATATTATAAATGTTTATGTATTATATTAAGATGTTATATAATATTATTGACAGTTAAGCCAAATTGGTTTGACGTTTGTGAGTACTTGTTATACTTATAAAGTTTAGCAATATGTTTATACATGTTGTTGTGATTTTATGCTTACTCTTGAAATAATTGTGATTATTGTTTGTAAATTTTGTGAATAGTTTATGAGTTTATGGTGTTTATTGATGAATTAATATGTTCTCATTTAAAGTATTATGCTATCATACTATACAATGTAGTATATAGTTATAGATATATACAATGTAATATATATATTATATTATAAGTTAGTATATAAGTTAGAATTTAATATGTAACAATTTAATATATATCCTTAAGATTTATATATATAGTATAGTTTATATATTATATACACTTATGTTCTCATTTAAAGTATTATGCTATCATACTATACAATGTAGTATATAGTTATAGATATATACAATGTAATATATATATTATATTATAAGTTAGTATATAAGTTAGAATTTAATAAGTAACAATTTAATATATATCCTTAAGATTTATATATATAGTATAGTTTATATATTATATACACTTATGTTCTCATTTAAAGTATTATGCTATCATACTATACAATGTAGTATATAGTTATAGATATATACAATGTAATATATATATTATATTATAAGTTAGTATTATAGATATATACAATGTAATATATATATTATATTATAAGTTAGTATATAAGTTAGAATTTAATAAATAACAATTTAATATATATCATTAAGATTTATATATATATGGTATAGTTTATATATTATATACATGATTTATGTTCTCATTTAATAAGTATAGTAGGAATAGTACATTCAAACGTTAAACCAAGAGCGGGAAATTTCCCGCTCGATTAAGGTATCTGCGTGATTATTCAGACGTTTGGACGTTTATACTATACGTTCGAACGTTAATTAATGAAAATCACCAGAAAATTATGTACATCCGAACGCCAAATCTGTTAACGTCCGAACGTTAGTTAAATTAGTGCGGGAAATTTCCCGCTCAAATATGGCAACACTTTGATGAAATGTACGTTCGGACGTCTTAGTTAGACGTTCGAACGTTCATCTGAAAATCTTAGAACGTTCGAACGGAAAATTGTGCTACATTCGAACATAGGGAAGGAAAGTGCGGGAACTTTCCCGCTACATTTTATGTTACATTAGAAGAAGGTTACGTTCGAACGTGTATTTTAAACGTCCAAACGTTCTGGGCGGGAAAAGAATATAACGTTCGGACGTACAACTTAAACGTTCGAACGTATGAACTTATATATTAGAACATAATCAGTACGCGCACGGGAGAAACAGATCATTTCTTCTTCTTCTTCTCCGAGAGAGAGAGAGAGAGAGAGAGAGAGAGAGAGAGAGAGAGAGAGAGAGAGAGAGAGAGAGGATTAGAGTGAGAGAGAGTTTAGTTAGAGAGTGAGAGAGAGTTGAGTCTTGGTAAGAAAAAATTTTAATTTATTGTCCTTTTATGAATTTTATGATATTTATATTGTGTTTTTGTTATAGAATATTTCTAATAAATTAGTATTGTATTTTTTTGAAGGATTGGTTGTTTTGGAAAGTTGGAAGATTTTGATTTGTAAGAGGCTAGAACAATATGAGTGCTAGGTATATTTCTAAACTTTATCAATATGTTGTTGCATGTGATTTTATGCTTACTCTTGAAATAATGTGATTATTATTTGTATAGTTTGTAAATAGTTTGTGAATTATTGTAAAGTTTGTTGTGATATGGAATATGTTAATACATGTGACATATTATTTTGTGAATATGTTAATACATGCTCGTGACATATTATTTTGTGAATATATTGTGTGTTATTGTGAATAATGTGATTATTGTTTGTATAGTTTGTAAATAGTTTGTGAATTATTGTAAAGTTTGTTGTGATATGGAATATGTTAATACATGTGGCATATTATTTTGTGAATATGTTAATACATGTGACAATATATTATGTGAATATATTGTGTGTTATTGTGAATATATTGTGATATGAACTTGAGCAATTTAAATTATTATTTGTGAATGACGTTTGAATATGTTTACATTGTTACAAATATATTGTCCTTAAGCTTTGTTAATACATGTTTTGTGAATATATACAATGTTATTGTGAATATATTGTGATTATTATTTGTATAGTTTGTAAATAGTTTGTGAGTTATTAGAAATATCTTGAAATATAAATTTGAAATATTGTGATAATAATATTTCAAATTAAGTAATAACAAATAAAAGTAACTCTTTAAGAATTATAATAATTAAAATTATATTATAACCTTTGAAATTTAAGTATGATAATTAAAATAAGAAACTTTAATAATAGTAATAATTAAATATTGATAATATAATTTTAAATTAAGTAATAACAAATAAAAGTAACTCTTTAAGAATTATAATATTTAAAATTATATTATAACTTTTGAAATTTAAGTATAACAATTAAAATTATACTTTAAGAATGATAATAATTAAAATTTTAATATAACCTTTAAAATACTCTTCAATAAAAAAGTCTTGAACCTACTAAATAAGTAGAGTTGGAATTAAGTAAATATACTTATTTATTATAAACTAAAGAGAAAGAAAATAAGGATCGAATAGATGCTTATATAAAAATTATATACTTATTGTCTATAATAAATAAATAACTCACTCAATTAAGTATAACAATTAAGATTATAATTGTGGAATGATAATAATTAAAATTATATAATAATCTCAGAAATTATATATAACAATTATAGTATAACCTTTGAAATTAAGTATAACAATTAAAATTATACTTTAAGAATGATGATCTTGTACACAACGAGAGAATATGATCTTGAAGAAATGTTGAAATTTTAATTTAATTGCTTGACTGTCATAGTCTCTCCGGCCTTGAGAGTTGTCAAGGTCGGACAGTTTGTGACGGTTAAGTAATTAGATTAAAATTTAAACATTTCTTCAAAATCATTCTCCCTCGTTGTGTACAAGACACGAAACTTAGGGTCACATAATATTTTGTAAATGACGTTTGAATATGCTTACATTGTTACAAATATATTGTCCTTAAGCTTTGTTAATACATGTTTTGTGAATAATAATTAAAATTATAATTAAAATTATAATAATTAAAATTATATAATAACTTTTAAAATTATATATATCAATTATAATCTCTAAATTTTAGTCTAATTGCTTGACTGTCTTAACTAAAATGTGATAATATAATTTGAAATTAAGTAATAACAAATAAAAGTAACTATTTACGAATTATAATAATTAAAATTATAGTATAACATTTGAAATTAAGTATATCAATTAAAATTATACTTTAAGAATGATGATCTTGTACACAACGAGTGAATATTATCTTGAAGAAATGTTGGAATTTTAATTTAATTGCTTGACTGTCATAGTCTCTCCGGCCTTGAGAGTTGTCAAGGTCGGACAGTTTGTGACGGTTAAGTAATTATACTAAAATTTAAACATTTCTTCAAGATAATTCTCCATCGTTGTGTACAAGGCACGAAACTTAGGGTCACATAATTATCTTCAATCTCTCTTTAATTTAACAATATAATACTACTTGAATGTGACATTGTTAATGTAAACAACATGGAGACATTGTTAGTATGATTTTTTGCTAGATGCGTGTGACATTGCATAAATACCCTTAGACCCGTTTGGGAATCAGTGTATATTTATGTGTCCACTGATTCCTGAATTGTCCAGTGTGGACAGTTTGAGATTATATTATCTGTATTGTACATTTTTGTTACTCGCTACTTTCCACGTTTAATTAATAATTTTACGGCAGATTTAGAAGCTGCACGGCGTGAGAATGAGTATATGAGGTCGAGACAGCAAGAGTTAGAGTCTCTCTTAGAACGACAGTCTCATTTAGAGACGCGTTTGCAGGACCAACAGAGAAACCAAGAGGAAAGAATACGCAGTGAAGTGCAAGAGCAAGTGCAACAAGAGATGATGGTGCAATTGGAGCCTGTTATGTCGTTGCAACAGAATCCCCGTGGGCGAGGGAAAAAGAAGAAATAAATTTTATCAATATTTCTGACTAGTTTTAATATCTAATTTTGTGCTTTTATAAGACATTGTTATTATTAATTGGGTATGTAATATGATATAACATTGGTATTATGTTTTTAAATTTTATGAAATTAGTATTTCTGATCTGTACGTTCGAATGTAAATAAAAATCGTTCGAACGTTGGTTCACAGAACAAACGTTCGAACGTAAATACAATTTGATCGTTCGAACGTCAAACTGTACGTTCGAACGTATTCACGCTAAAATGAACAAACCGTTCAAACGGTAAAGCGATTAACGTTCGAACAAGGAACTTGCATTCGAACGCTCATTCGTTTACTTTCGAAATAACGTCCGAACATTATACGCGCTACATTTGAACATTTACGTTTACGTTCGAACAAATATTTGAACGTTTATTGTAGTTAACGTTCGGACGCATTAACATTCGAACGTAAATATATTGCGTTCGAACGATTTTCAACGAACGTAAAATTCTCTCATTCGAACGCCAATCGGTCGGGTGAAGGTCCGAATGTAAATATGATACGTTCGAACGATATTCAGCAAACATCAAATTATCTCATTCGAACGCCAATCGGTCGGGTATAACGTCCGAACGTTTTATTTTACGTCCAAATGTTATTTTCTATGACAGTTTATAACCGACACAAAAATATGAACGTTCGAACGTTGTACCGAACGGAACACTTCCAACCGTCACTAAAAATATTTTTTGTGACGGTTGAACAGTAAAGCGTCACCAAATGTTTTCTGTGACGCACTTTAGGTGACGGTTGTGGTGACGGTTTCAAACCGTCACCAAATATGTTTAGTGACGGTTTGTCCTTTTTTTGTGACAGTTTCCTCTGTCACAAAAGGCACATTCTGTTGTAGTGTATTGCCCTTTTTATTGGATGATAACCTATACATCATAGTTTCATAAAAGTCTCATGAATTGTTTACTGAAAAAATAGGTATGTATCAGAATTTTTCCATAATAATTAATCGCTAAATAATATATATGATTAACGTAATTCATTAGTATTAATTTATTTCTACTTTTGAATCTTTCACTTTGAATATATATTATATATATATATATAATTCTTTTACTCATCATTCCTTCACCACACATGACCACATATGATTTTTTTTCCCTTATTAAATTTATAGTGTATGAATAATGAATAGAAGAATTCCTTTAGTTTAGCAAGAAAAAAATAAAAAATCAAGTATGCATGATATGTGGTGTAGGCCGGATGATGAGTAGAATGACTCATATTATATATCTTCCTATAACTTAAAAGAGCATATCCTTGTTACTGTTCATTAATGTTCATCAACAGTAATGAACAGTAAAGATGCTGTTTTTTTCCGCATGTTTTTTTTTCTCGCATATCCCTATAACTGTTAATTATTGTTCATCAGCAGTAACTATGAATAGTAATGAACAGTAAAGAGGCTTTTTTTTTTTTCCACATGTTTGTTTGGTTTTTCTGTTTCTTTTTGGGTTCGTCCATGTGAATGTCAATATGCAACGTAATACCATAATCGTGCACGGAAAATGAGAGAGAGGGAGAAAGGAAAAGTGAGGCAAAATATTAGTTTTTAGGTTTTAAATTCCAACCTTTCATCTTTAATCTTCAGATTTAATCTAACGGTAAAAGTTTAAATATTGATTTAAACTAACATAAAATAGATAATTAAAATATAAATATTCTATCATACACTTAAAATTAACTTCAATTTATAAAATATTAATTTTTCATCATTAAATAAAAGATAAAGTTTTACTGAACATTTTTAAGAGAATAATATTATATCATACACTAAAAATCAACTTTAATTTATAAAATACTAATTTTTCATCATTAAATAAATGATGAAATTTTACTGTACATTTTAAAGATGAACATAAATAAATAATAATTTATACATTAGACTATTTTAATATTCGAAATTACACTTTATTTTTTTTCTTCAATTTGACAAATGTGGCAAACGTGCTTTTTTTTTATCAATTAGAAAATCTTACGCTATACAGGATTTTACACAAGTACCAATAATTTCAAAGTAACCAAGCCCATTCTAAAGATCAGCGTAATCACTGAATCAAATAAATAGTACAAACAGAAAATAATAATAATAATAATAAAATATGAACTAATTAATTAATGTCGTCTGGCCGATCTGACGCTTCTATCCTTGCCGACCTTACTATAATAGGATGCCAATTAACCTTTTATATATGTGTGCGTATATATATCTCCTTACATTTAAAAGTGTATATCGTCTGATGAATAGTATTGAACAATGATAAATAGTATTCTTATTTTACGCTTCCCTTATTCATACATCTCTACATCCTCACAGCAATATTCTTCCAAAAATCACCACAAAATATCACAAAAATTATTACAAAATACCACAACAGATCACAAAATCACCACATACAATATCTTAATTGAATTATATATAATGATCAATAAACGGAGAGACCCATTTCGGGAGAGGGAGTTGCGAGGAGACGAGGGCTGCCATGGGAGTTTCGACAGCGGCTTGGATCCATGTGGGTGGTCGCCGGAGGAAGAGGAGCTCGATGGTGGTGGTGCGGTGATGTGGGGACAACGTATGGCAGCGGTATGGTGGAGAAATTGTGTGAGACCCATGCGGGAGAGGGAGTTGCGGGGAGACGAGGGCTACCATGGGGGCTTCGACGGTGGCTTGGGTCCATGGGGGTGATTGCCGAAGGAAGATGAGCTCGATAGTGGTGGTGCGATGGCGCAGTGGCTCAAGCGTTGAGACCCATTTCGGGTTGCTCGCGTGCTACGAAGGGAGGAGCTGCCAAGGGGCTTCGATGGTAGGGTTTGCTCGCCGGCGTGAGGGGAAGCCGGTGACGTAGTCGGTGACACCCACGGTGGTGCATGGCTGCTTGAGGGAGGAGATCGGGTGAGAGAAAGAAGCCGTGGCTGAGCGGAATGAGAGAGAGGGAGAAAGAGAAAGTGAAAGGAAAAGAAACTTTTTGAGATTTAAATCTAACCCTTCATCATAACTCTCCAAATTTGATCAATGGTAAAAATTTAAATACTGATTTAAATTAATTTAAATATTAATCTTTCATCATTAAATAAATAATGAAATTTTGTTAAATATTTTAAAAAAAGTAAAACTATATAAATAATTAGAGTTTTAACATAATTTAAATATGATAATATTCTTAATTAACTAAAGAAAACTGTTACAGCTATTGAAAAAGTAGTCCGAAAATGTGTCCTGAATGTGTATTTCACTTTTTTATTTTTCTTTTCTTTTTTTTCATGTATTTTTTTAATCATCATAAACATTTTAAAAAAATAAAAAATTCACAACATCATTAAAAAACATTTCCTTAATCACTAGGTAAAAAAAAAAAAAAGGTGAGAGAGGGAGAAAGAGAAAGTGAGACGAAAAGGAAACTTTTTAGGATTTAAATCTAACCTTTCATCATAACTCTCTAAATTTGATCAAATGGTAAAAATTTAAATACTGATTTAAATTAATTTAAAATAGATAATTAACATATAAATATCATATCATAAATAAATTATCAAATTTAATTTATAAAATACTAATCTTTCATCATTAAATAAATAATGAAATTTTGTTAATTATTTTTAAAAAAGTATAACTATATAAATAATTAGAGTTTTAACATAATTTAAATATGATAATATGTCTTGAATGTGTATTTCACTTTTTTATTTTTCTTTTCTTTTTTTCATGTATTTTTTTAATCATCATAAACATTTAAAAAAAATAAAAAATTCACAACATCATTAAAAAAACACTTCCTCAATCACTAGATAAAAATAAAATAAAATAAAAATTAGGCAAACGTCCCTTGGACATTACTACTGCTAGTGTGTGTATATATATATATATATATATATATATATATATTTATATGCAGGGACCCGATGACAAATATATTAATTAGATAATCTTCAGCTCGTGTAATTTGATGGATACTTTCAATTATCTTTAGTATGTGAGTTATATTTAACAGCTAGCATATGAAGTAACAAATTATTATGTAAATTGTGAAAATCACGCTCAAGAATATAGTGATTTGTAACATAACCATTGGATGATAAAAATAAGAAACAGTTTGAGGAAACATATTGTAATTTGTAAAGCAACAACTCTTCGGAAAGATGATACCTAGCTAGCTAATTACCTACTGAGTACTGTAAAGGGATCATTGAGTCAGCAGTCGTCAGCACCAGTTAAGAGGTAAAGCAGAAGCAGAAGTAATTGGGGTTTCACAAACTTCAGACTCTGAAAATGATTTCCAAATTTAGTTAGATATATAAGGAGGACAGCATAAATACACTAGGAGTGTAACCAGTCTTGAGTGATCATGTTCTTCCGTGCGTATGTTAGGCCAAATTGTATGGACATCCACCTTCTCTATTGCATGTGCTTCAACCACTCTTTCAATGGATGAACTTTTGGAGCCCCATTCTCTCCCTATATATATATATCAAGCCTCCCTTTCATTTGAAGCTGTGGTCATGGGATAAAAACTCATTCTCATGGCTAATTACAAAGTTCTTAGTATTTTTGTCTTTTTGTTATTGGGTTTAGGCATTTGTTCTGCAACTAGAGCCCTCCTCACTCGTGAAGGACCTAATCACATTCCCGAGTTTGGCCATGATGTAGTACATGGCACTGGTGTCGGGTATGGTGGTGGAGGATCAGGAGGTGGCTCTGGGTATGGAGGCTCATGGGAACATGGTGTTGGTGGCTATGGTAGTGGAGGCGGTAGTGGAGAAGGAGGTGGAGTAGGCTATGGAGCTGCTGGTGGACATGGTGGAGGATACGGAGGAGGTGGTGGTAGTGGCGGCAGTTATGGTGTAGGAGGAACTGGATATGGGATCGGTGGTGGTGAAGGAGGAGGAGGGGGATATGGAGCTGGTGGTGAACATGGGGTAGGATATGGTGGTGGTGGTGGAGGAGGAAAGGGTGGCGGTAGTGGTGGTGTTGTGGGATATGGAGCAGGTGGAGAGCATGGTATTGGTTACGGAGGTGGTGAAGGAGGTGGTGCCGGATATGGAGCTGGTGGTGATCATGGAGCTGGATATGGTAGTGGCAGTGGTGGAGGAAAAGGTGGTGGTTATGGTGTAGGAGGGGAGTATGGTGCTGGTTATGGAGGTGGTGAAGGGGGAGGTCACGGTGGTGGCTACGGTGTAGAAGGAGAACATGGGGCTGGCTATGGAGGGGGAGGTGGTGGTGGGACAAATTATGGTGCTGGTGGAGCACACGGAGGTGGATATGGAAGTGGTGGAGGAATAGGTGGAGGTTATGGTGGTAGTGGTGGTGGTGGTGGTGGCTATGGTAGTGGCAGTGGCAGTGGCTATGGTGTTGGAGTTGAACATGGGGTAGGATATGGAGGTGGTGGTGGGAGTGGCGGCGGTGGTGGCACAAGTTATGATGCTGGTGGAGCACACGAAGGTGGATATGGAAGTGGTGGAGGAACAGGTGGAGGTTATGGTGGTGGCGGCGGCGGCGGCGGCGGCTATGGTAGTGGCAGTGGCTATGGTGTTGGAGTTGAACATGGGGTAGGATATGGAGGTGGTGGTGGGAGTGGTGGAGGTGGTGGCCATGGTGGCTATTCCCCTTGAAAAAGCAACGTCTTAACTCTTGCCCATGTTATTCGAACGGAACAAGGTCAATTTGGGTATATGAAACTCATAATATATGTAATCAATGCTCTTGAAAAGTTGTTATTTATCATTAATTAATATGCAGTTCTTGTTTTTATTGATATTTAACTTAGGGTTATGATCCAACTTTTAAATAATCAGAATTTCAATTAGAAACTATTCCTCAATGATTTTTATTGCGAACAAAGAGACAATATAAAGGGATTCATATATTTGGATAAGTTAATTGGCCATTCATCCAAAAAGGTTATTAACTATATATAAAACAACAATAATGCAATTATTAGAGTCATACCCTTAGCAGCCAGCCACGCTTTTGTCCATTTCTCTTTTTATCATCGAATGATCACCAGATTGAAGAATAATTAAGTTGAAGACAATTAGGGCAAGCATGCAAGCATGATGCTTCCATAATGGGTAGAATATATGGATATTGCATGGATTCAAAAGCACTTACTGAAATGGAAATTTGACCCAATTACATATATAAAAGATAGTGTTTAAATCCATAATTACATGAATCATGATTGGTAAAGGAATGGCTTGCCCTTGGACATTTGTCTCGTCCGCATGGAATAAAATATTTGTCGTCTTTAGAGTCTCGGCCTTATCGACCCATCAACATAAAATAAAATAAAATATTATTAAAAATTAAATAAAATATTATTAAAATATTATTTTTATTTTAAAATTTTAAAAAATTAAATTATTTATTATATTTTATATAAAAATTTTAAAAAAATAATAATTATATGAGATGAAATAAAATTAGATAATTTAATCAAATCATACCAGCTGTTATTGTCTTTGTGCCACAAGAGAATTAAAAGTCTTTCAACTTTATTTTTTTTTCTTCTCAGCAGAAAGTCTTTCATTTGATTATATATGCATCATGACTCGGTAATAATGCTACAGAGTAGACCACTCTCTTTTGTTTTTCAAACCGAGCCAGATTATTTATATCTACGTCGAATTATATCATGCCACGAACCATACCGCATTAAATGATTCTAACTGTACAAATAGACCACTCTCTTATACTTTATCTTACCTCTATCCGTAGATCAAATGTTAAATAATCGTTAGATTCTTTTTTTTAATTTTTTATCAAGAGCTATGCATTTTATAATATACTTATATTTTATCTCTCTATTGACAAACATTCTCATTGAATTGACTAAAGGTAAGTTTGGGGGATAGAATGAGAATTTTGTGTTTTATTTTGAAATTTAAAATATTATGTTTTAATACTATTATTGTTTTGAGATTTGAAAAATGTGTATTGGGATTTGAAAAAATTGAATTGTTTATTATATTTTATATAGAAATTTAAAAAATGTGTAATGATAAGATGAGATGAGATGAAAATTTTATATTTTATCTTATACCCCAAATTTTATCCTCAAATTTTAACTAATATGACATGAATTCATATATAATGCATTCTCATTGCTCGAGCCTTCCAACGTACGGGCTTACTTTCTTTAGGGCCTGAATTACCCTTCCAGAAACCATTCTATCACTAAATAGTATGGATCGTGCATACATGCCACATCATCAATTCAATATTTTTTAGAAACATGAATAAAATTGTATAGTTCATCAGCTTTTTTTTATTATTGAAAATCATTACAAATCATTTAACAAATTTAAAAAGTAGTGATCGTCTTACATGACTAGCAAGAGGTGGCATATATTGAGCATCTAATTCGCCAGGGATATGCAGATTTGAGATGATTGCCGATCGAACACATGACAAAACCAACTTTGGAATTCACGTTGTACTTAAGTCCAGGGAGAATATGGAGCAATTAAGAATATGGGAACAAGCTGGTAGGCTCGAGACCAACGTCGTTGCAGTTGTTGTCCTGCATGGACTCATGATCATCATGTTCCGGAGTCTTTTAATTAGAAACATATACGAATTCTTATCAATTTGTTAGTAAAAGGATCGAGTACTTCGGGTTGTATCGAGTGAAAAATTCGCTGAATATATTCCAAAAAAGGAAAAGATTATTTATTATATATATATATATATATATATATATATATATAACAGGTACAACGGATCTTGATGATCTTTTCCTTCTTAAGAGGATATAACAGCTAGCTTTATTACGGAGAGGAATTGATCAGTTTGATGATATTTATAATGAAGATCAATATATATATATATATATATATATATTAGGATGTATATATGAGTTTAGAAGTTAGATGTGAAGGAGAGCATATAAAGCAAAAAATAACACTATATATATTCCATGCACAAAGAGTACATGTACTCTTTTTATATTGTACAACATATATATATATATATAGGCAATATATATAAATAGCCCAAGGCGCCATATATATCATATATGCATGATAGTAAATTTTTTTATTACAAAGCCATTCTAATGATCTCTTATTGTCTCATTCTACAGGCATTTTAGTTTTAAACCATCTGCACGCATGCATGCATGCATCGATCATATCTCCTGCCGGCCAGCTTGGTCTCTCAAAGCATTGGCTTCAACAAGAAAACTTCCCCTCAATTTTTTATCCTGATATTCATGAGCTCGTTCCTTGAGAATTTCGTCGAACTCCATGGAGATGATAACTTCTGGAGTGGGTACTACTGATGCTGGTGATTCGACTGGAGTGTTCTCTCCGCTACTAATCGTCGGCAGGCCTCTAATCATGTCAGCCCCTCCTCCATCGTTCATAATCACCATATTGCATGGGATTTTTTTAGCATAAAATTGACTGTTCTTTCTTTGATGTCTGAAACCATGAAACGCAAAGCAACCTATATATTACGCCTAATTAGGTCAAAAACAAATAAACCTAACACCTAATATTCATGTCATGACTTAAAATTAAATTAAAGAAGATCGACTACAACTTTAAAATCAACTAGCTAGTTTGTTCATGTCTCTGTCGATCTTGAACTATTCTAGCTAATTAACCTACCTATCCAACACCACCCATGTCGCATTAAGGCACGTGATTTGCTCAACTGCCAACAGTCGTGAGGGATGACCCATTACAACCTTTTTTTGTGCCACAACCTACATTCCACGTTGCAAAAATTTAGTAAAGTTCGTAACTCTAATCTTTCAAATAAGGTGTAGCAGTTAGCAGTAGTACTAACAACATCAATAATATATCATTAATGACCATTAAAAATCAAAATCAAAATTTATGGGAGTTTAAGATCAGTTGAATGGACGTACCCCATATGCTCTGCAAAGTTCATCGACTGCTTGAAGTTTTAGATTTCTGGCATCACTTCCCAACTCTCGTTTCTCGTTCACATTAGGCGGCTTCAGAACATCAAGCCATGCTGTCTTGAAATAAACTAGAAAAAGCCCAGTAATTCTCCATGTTAGGATGAAATACAAGGCAAATAATTAATTTATTTAGTTGATAACCATATATATATATATTATATATATGCAGCGCTTACGTGGAATGTTAAGCCATGGCATTACACCGACGAGAGTGAGAACAGAACGTCCAGGAACAACAACATTCTCAAGAGCCCATTTTGTGGCCTCGATTGTGAATTCTTCCATCCCATCCATCACTATGACCACATTTTCTGGATAGTTTTCCGAGCCTGATGATTCGTGCAATCTAAGATTTCCCAGTGAACTCCTCCTCTTTCTAAAAGGCCAAGACCTCCGATAATTACCGCCATGTCCAAAAGAAGAAATCATAATACCGATCTATTTCGGGGAATTAATGTAATGCTTCTCCTAATGACCGACACAGAAAGGAGGAGAAAAGGAAAGGGAGAGGTGGAAGAGCGTCTCTCCAGTCCTTAAGAATAGGTGCCAGATCCTGTTTGGGGGAAAGAATCAAAATAGCGATCGATATAAACGAGACTGTGCATGATACATGCATTGACACGAACGAGGCCGGTTTCCAGCAAATTATGTTAAGGCCGAGGTACGCAGACGGATATCTCCAAGGTTCATGACGCAAGCTTATCTGTAGGTGTTGTCTCGAACTTATGGCAAAGAGTGATCTCCATATATACGCTAGAGAAAGCATATAACTGGCTTTCAAAGTAGGGCAAATGAATGGCATTGCCAATATACATACATCATCAGAAATATCAGTCCCGTATTATAATTACGGGGAAAAAACTAAGATCATCATATTATAGTTTTTTTTTTTTTGAAACAATAAATATGTATTGATAAATTAATCCATCAAAGAAAAGCGAGAATACAAGATGGACATTCCTCCATCTGTATAGAGTCCTCTTCTAACTCTAGTGCACTTTTGGCTAAACAATGAGCCACATTATTAACATCCCATCTCTCAAAAAATATAAGATAAATAGTTTTTTACATCTGATATGATCATCCCTGCGCAATTCCAAGTTGAATCATGCTGTGTGATGCTGTTAATCACTTGAAGAGAGTCCCCTTCCAACACAATTCTTCTCAGACCCAATTCTCTGCCAAAGATAGTTGCTTGTAAAGCTCCATAGGATTCAGCCAGAAGTGGATCATTAAAAAATTCTCGTTGCATTCTTTTTGTGCTTATTACTTTCCATTCTCTATCTCGTACTATAATTCCAATGACAATTTTGCCAAGAGATTTACTTAATGCTGCATCCCTATTAATTTTAAAGAAACCCCCAACAGGAGGCTCCCATCTGTCTATCTCATTCTCACCACCTTTCCTTGGTTTGGCTATAGTGACTAGTGCTTCCTTGAAATCCAGCAGTAAGTTTTTTGCTTGCTGCAACCACTACAACATATATATATATATATATATATATATATTATAAATATATATACATATTATTAAATTAATATAACATAAAATTTTAATCTTATTATTTATGTTTATTTGATATAAACTTACTCTTAAACATGAGTATTAATATTAAGTTATTAATATATTATTATTTATCATTCTATATTAAACTGCATACATATATAATATGGTATAAGTATAAGAGTACACTTTTGATATATATATATATATATATCAAGAATAAATACATTTTTTTTGTAAGTATATTTTTACACATTTCTTGGGGTTATATACATGGTGCTTTTTAAAACAATGTTTTGGACTCTTATCATATTTAGGTTAACAAAATTAAGAAAAACCAGCTAGCCCAACAAAAAAATCCAAAACCAAATGACACCTGTAAATCCAAACCGGACCAAAACCAAAAGTTCTGATTTCTTGGAAATTAGTCTGTATTGATTCTCAGAATTCCAAAACCTACTTAGACCGGTTCGATTCCAAAATATATCCAAAACCGGACAAATCGAACCAACTACACCCCTACTTTAGGATCTAGTTTCACATGGTCCCACCAACCAAGGGTCTGACACGAGCCTTGTTGATCTAGCTAACCTTCCTTCCATGAACCTCCGCACGATCTTGATGATTATCCACCATTTCATCTGTCTCTACTACCACTACAACAAATACTTGTTTCTCCTGGGAGGGATTGTGGTGGCAAGAGGCATAACTTCCATGAGAAAAACTATTTACTCACCAATTTCAGTTGTGGAATTCTCGTGGAATAAAATTGGTGATATAAAGTCTATTTTTCCACCAAAAGCCCAACTCATGAGAAATACCTACATTTTCCCACAAGATTAGTCGCGAGAAAAAACTTATTTCACCATGGAAAATGTGATGGCCTTTGGCAGTAAATCGTGGGAAAAAAGTATAGAACACAAAACAGAGGAACTAGATTTAATTGAACACAAAACAATTAAGAAAACCTTCCTGTCTCCACTCCACTAGTTTGTCAGCTTGGGTGCATGCACAAAATAATTGAACACAAAAAAACAGAGGAACTAGATCTAAGAAAACCTTCCTGTCTCCACTCCACTAATTTTTTCTTTTTTCCAAAATAATTGAAAACAAATAAGAGGAGCAAGATGTAAAATATTGGAACAATGTGCAGAAGCATCCTGCACATGACGATCTTACTTTTTCGAGTTGATGGATTCACTTGCAAACAAGAAAGAACACTCCAAAGTCACTAGCATGAAAAGATAACCAATTAAAACAATATATATACTTAGTTGTTTGAATTGTACAAGTTCAGACACGTATGGGTTTGAAAAAATATACTTAGATATAAATACATTTTAAGTTGTATAAAAACTATAAGTTGTCTACATATCATTTTATCATCTCAAAGTCTCAAAACATCCATTCCATGATTATACCGCAAGAGACTATGAATGGTATGACCCTTCACCAATCAAAGACTCAAAGATAGCCTTACCATGTGTTCAATAATGACAAACTCACTATAACAAAGGTCCAGAAACTGCTCTCCTTCAAATACACGCTTGAAAGAATCTTGAAATACAGAATGAACAAGACTTTCAGCTAGAACAACAAGGCCACCAGTTTCTTCGACTGCAACTTTCATTTCTGTAACCCCAAACTATATATTTAAAATTCCCAAGAGTAAAAACATGTAAGGTACAATCTACAATCAAAAAAATTGCGATTATCTTTTATTACTATATTAATTGAACTAATTTCATAATTCATTCATTTATTTTTCCCCTAAGAACTACAGCTATGTATAAAAACAAACTTTAAACATATCAAGGAATATATAAATTATACTGATCAGTTGCAAGCCTACAACGAAATACTAACTTGATTAAAAAAATGTAATATTAGGCTCAATCAGCAGAAGCATTGCTTACCTTAAGTTTTCCCTACACATTGTGTAATCAGAGTTTTATAATCAAGCGTTAGACTACCGAGGCATATCTTAAACTTCAAAGATAAACTGCAAAGATAAAAATTTAAAAAAAAAAAATTGTGAGAGGTAAAAGCTATGCAAAACTAGTGAAATAATAAATATTCTACAGTATCAAGTTTGGCGTCAGCCAAACGCTCTAATACCATGATAGAAAATAAAATAAAAAAGAAGACGGAGAAAAAAGAAGGAAGAGTAGATTTTGAGGGCTAGACTTTTATTTTTTCAGTTGATACTGAATACAAAACATACATTTCTATTTATAAAAAAATTACATTAAGATAAAATAATATAAATATCTGAATCATCATAAAAATCAAATCAAGATAATATCATATCAAAATAATTTGATAATTATATATGAAAATAAGTCAAGATAATTCTTGATTTAATTATATTTAATAAAAAAGTTCTTGGTAGTTCATTCATTAAAGCGCTTGGACCTCATTCAAAGAACTAGAGAAAGGAAGTAAATGTTTGAAGGAATTTGTGACATATACGGGTGGAACCGGAATTCTATAAGCTGTTATGTATGCTGACAGACAGACCGTGAGCTAGAAATTAACAGTGGGAAACTAAAATGTCTAGAAAGGAGACTGCATAGACAAAGAAGATAGTAATTTTGAAATACAAAGAAAATGGAGAGGCAATGCCAAGCAGAAGGCCGTGATCGTGAAAAACATGCCGACTCCCTTGATCACTTGGGCTGTCCCTTCCAATAATAATATAATTTTTATTTTAAAATTTAAAAAATTAAATTATTTATTATATTTTATTTTAAAATTGAAAAAAATTATAAGGATGAGTTAACAAGTCTTTTGTATTCAAACCTCCCCAAGGCACCAGCGAAGAAAGAAGAGAAGGCCAATAGGATTGCTAGAGAGAATACGTGCAAGGCTGTGGGAAGTCGAGAATGGACACTAGTGCTATGCCTACGGCAGATGCCAAGCAAAAAGAAATGGGCGGTGATACAGGGCTGCCTCATTGTGACCCCTCCTTACCGCTAGACGTGGCTGCCACACCAGTTTAGCGATTAAGAAAAAATAAACAAAACAAAACAAATGGCCAAACCGAGTTTTCTCCTGCTGAAATCGTCTGCCGACCATACTGAGTTTTCTCTTGCTACCGAAATCAGGTTGGGTCCATTCCATTTTCTATTTCTCTTTTCATTTGATCACCTTCTTCTTCTTCCAATAGCTGTGCAAATCTTAAGGACAAAGAGAGAAAAAAATAGAGGCGGCCATGGGATTGATGAAAAGAATCCCTCCAAAGCACAACGGCATCCCTTTTCCTTTTGTCTTATTTGCAATTCCATCTCTATGGGGGCTTTCGGCTGAGAACGTGGAGGAAGAAGAAGGGTCTATTTTTCTAGGTTTATTGGGCTCTCTGCTCTGCAACTAGACTTTTTCATTTTGGTTGGTGACAGATGGATTTAGAAGGGGTTTTGGATTTAGAGAGAGTTATGTAGCAGCTAAGATTTGCTTGGACAGAATTTGCTTCTGTTTGAGATTTAGAAGGGATTTCGAAAGATGGGAAGAACGAATTTCAGAAGGGACTTCTTCTGGTTTCGAGTTTTAGATGGGAGAGGTTTCATGCAGTTTTTTCGAATTTTTTTTATACAGGTGGCCGCTCAGGCGGTAATAAATTGTTAAAAAAAGTTGTGTGAATACAGTAATCTGAAAAATAAATGCGATTTTGAAATGTGTTGATCACTATCTTTAAGGTAATAATTATCCCCATCCGAAAGAATTTGCTACCAGGTTACAAGCAATTCACCTCCAGGATACAACAAAGTCACCAACTGCAGATAGTAATTCTGAAATTTTTCTTTCAGAATTTCTTTACAAAATTGTGCAAGTGACTGAAAATATGAGATAATAGAATATTAAATTCGTGGGTCTCATCCCCTATTAATAGAGAATGAAGTGACACCATGTGAAAGATCACAACTCTTAATTTGTGACTTTTTAACTGACAATTACTTATTTAAAGGTTATGATATTTCATTTAAAGACCAAAGGGTATAACCTAGTCTAGTGGTCAGCAGGCCTTTTCAATTAAATTGATTTTTGAAACATTGCACCCTATCAAAGTGCATATTCGGCCCATGTGCAAACACCCAAGTGTTGTGACTCTTTGACCCACGTGCAAGGCTTGGTTGGCCCAAGCATTGTGTCTGTCCAAGTCCAACACTTCACAAAATTATAAATCAAATTGCATTTGTAGAATTTCAAACTTCTACCCTTTCATTTGAAACAACATATCATTACCACTGAACCAATGCATCTCTTTGAGATAATGGTTCACGTAAATACATAATAACTTATACTGGTCAATAAATTCACATATTTAATATCACAATCTATAATAAATATAATTAGAGGCCTAATAGTATTTTCCAAAAGAAATCATAATCGTAGCCTAGTTCATGTTGTGGTGCCCTGCTACCAACCCAAGCTTTTTGAAGTTAAAGAAAGGCACAGGCTAGAAAGTTACTACTAGAGGAAGGAAGTAAATGGTTGAAGGATGCTTTTGAGATGTTCAGGAAGGAAAGTGCACGGAAATTGGTCATGTCGTCGTCAAGATTTATTTTGGTTTTACAACGGCTCGAAAATACATAACTCAAAAGAGAAATTGCATATAGCGCGTGAACATATGCAAGGCAGTTCGATACATGCATTGCCCACCCGTGGACAGCTTTGACTACGGCACGTCAGCACGTGCGTTACGAGCCGGAACGCCTCGTGTTTAAAATCCTCAATCCACGCCACGCGCAAGTAGTTTGCAGCAAAAAGAAAGGCACAGGGTAGAAAGTTACTACTAGATCGAGGAAGGAAGTAAATGGTTGAAGGATGTTTATGACATGCTTAGGGAGGAACAGGGGACTTGTCTGTTTGGACCGTACTACACTAGATACAATGGCAGACTAAAATGGCGAGAAAGGAAATGGCATACACAAACCAACTTATAATTTTGAAATAGGAAGGAAATGGAATGGTAATGGCGATGAAGAAGGCAGTTGCAGTGAGAAACATGCCAAATCTATTGAGCACATGACTTGTCACCTCCAACTTGGAACTGATTAATTCGCTGACGAAGAAAGAAGAAAAGGCTAGTAGGATTGTAAGAGAGAACACGTGGATGGCTGTGGGGAGTTCATGTGATTGCACTTGAATATATACTAGTGTTATGGCAACGGCAGATGCCAAGCAAAAAGAAACCATAATCGTAGCCCAGTCCACGCCGCTCTGCCTTGCTTCCAAACCAGCCATTTGAGCTGCTGCGACTGGGTCGGCGGCATCCCCAGTCAACGGTGGTGATAGCCGTTGAAGTTGTGCCCAAACTTTCCTGGGAATTTGGAGCAATGTCGTTATAATTGGTTCAAAGAACAGCACCAAACGATTCCCTAAATTCATTTCCGGCGAGAGAAGGGATGGGAAAGCTAAGTCGTGCATGCCAAAATTACTCGCGGCTAATTGATCGTTAAATGCTATATGCATATATGCATATATATATATATATATATATATTATGTACATAGGGATTGTAAGTTTGTAACCAAGAAGAAGCGCTGAAAATCGAATAATTTTCAAATTTTATAAAGAAATTAATGTACACTTTTCACGCCCAAAAAACCAAAAAAAAAGGTTCTACACTTGTCAGATTCGAAAAGTACTAGAATATAAAGTTTTATATATATAATAAACCCGATTGACGAAAGTTGTAAGCCATGGACAATATTGGATAAACCAAATACCTGATGTGCAAACATATCTATTAATTTCTAGGAAATATGGCTTTATGTCTAGAGAAACAATCATTCATATGAACTAAAGAGTTTTGTCTGCTACACATTACTTTTATTGATCAATATAATACGGGTAAACTTTAGTCATTGATCAATTAATACCATACCGCAAGTATCAATTCAATGATCTTTATATATATGCCAATAGATCATACTCGATGTCTCCAAGTCATGTTCTTTGAATCTCTTTTCCTTGGAGCATTGGAATCAGCTTACCATGCTTTTGTCTTATTAAACTTTAATTAGAAACAGTGGCCATTCTTTTTTAAAAGAGAATTTAATTTTTTTTTTTTTTTCAAATTTTAAAAAAGCTTAGAGTTTGGTATTCTAATGAAAAAAAATGCTACTATGCCGCTCCAGCTATATATATCGCTCACTTTGCTTTATTGATATGGCATCAGTACCATATGGTGTTAAGTGTGGCTTAATAAAAATTTAAAAATACAAACATAAAACTGATAGAGGGAATTTGAGATTTCGGTTTTTATCATTTTGTATTTTCGGACACCATTTTGTTTTTAATATATTTTTTAAAATTTTTAATAAGTTACATGGCACCACGTGCCTAGTCAAGAGGCGGCCGTATTGAGCATCTAATTCTCCAGGGATGCAGATTGAGATATTGGCGATGGAACACATGACAAAACCAACTTTGGAATTCATGTTGTACGTAAGTCCAGGGAGAATATGGGAACAAGCTGGTAGGCTCGAGACCAACGTTGGAGTTGTTGTCCTGAACTGATCATGTTGCGGAGTCTTTTAGAAACATACGAATTCTTATCACTTTGTTAGTGAGTTTGGGTTGTATCGAGTGAAAAATCACTGAATATATTCCAAAAAAGGACAAGATGTTTTTTTTTTTATATATAACACGTACGTACTACAACGGATCTTGATGATCTTTTCCTTCTTAAGAGGATCGATATAACAGCTAGCTTTATTACGGAGAGGAATTTATCAGTTTGATGATATTAATGAAGATCAATATATATATATAAATAGCCCAAGGCGCCATATATATGATCATATATATATGCATGATAATAAAATGTTTTATTACAAAGCCATTCTAATGATCTCTTATTGTCTCATTGTACAAGCATTTTAGTTTTATACCATCTGCATGCATGCATCGATCATATCTCCTGCCGGCCTTGGTCTCTCAAAGCATTGGCTTCAACAAGAAAACTTCCCCTCAATTTTTTATCCTGATATTCATGAGCTCGTTCCTTGAGAATTTCGTCGAACTCCATGGAGATGATAACTTTTGGAGTGGGTACTACTGATGCTGGTGATTCGACTGCAGTGTTCTCTCCGCTACTAATCGTCGGCAGGCCTCTAATCATGTCAGCCCCTCCTCCATCGTTCATAATCACCATATTGCATGGGATTTTTTTAGCATAAAATTGACTGTTCTTTCTTTGATGTCTGAAACCATGAAACGCAAAGCAACCTATATATTACGCCTAATTAGGTCAAAAACAAATAAACCTAACACCTAATATTCATGTCATGACTTAAAATTAAATTAAAGAAGATCGACTACAACTTTAAAATCAACTAGCTAGTTTGTTCATGTCTCTGTCGATCTTGAACTGTTCTAGCTAATTAACCTACGTATCGAAAACCACCCATGCGCTCGCGATTTGCTCAACTGCCAACAGTCGTGAGGGATGACCCATTACAACCCTTTTTTGTGCCACAACCTACAATATCCCACGTTAATTGCAAAAATTTAGTAAAGCTCGTAACTCTAATCTTTCAAATAAGGGGTAGCAGTTAGCAGTACTAACGTCAACATCAATAATATATCATTAATGACCATTAAAAATCAAAATCAAAATTAATGGGAGTTTAAGATCATTTGAATGGACGTACCCCATATTCTCTGCAAAGTTCATCGACTGCTTGAAGTTTTAGATTTCTGGCATCACTTCCCAACTCTCTTTTCTCGTTCACATTAGGCGGCTTCAGAACATCAAGCCATGCTGTCTTGAAATAAACTAGAAAAAGCCCAGTAATTCTCCATGTATCTCCATGTACTTAAGCCATGGCATTACTCCGACGAGAGTGAGAACAGAGCGTCCAGGCACAATAACATTCTCAACAGCCCATTTTAGGGGCACGATTGTGAATTCTTCCATCCCATCCATCACTATGACCACATTTTCTGGATAATTTTCCAAGCCTGGTGATTCGTACAATCTAAGATTTCCAAGTGAATGCTTCTCCTAATGACCGACACAGAAAGGAAGAGAAAAGGAAAGGGAAAGGTGGAAGAGCTTCTCTCCAGTACGTCCTTAAGTATAGCTGCCAGATCCTGTTTGAGGGAAAGAATCAAAATAGCGATCGATATAAACAAGACTGTGCATGATAAATGCATTGACACGAACGAGGCTTTCCAGCAAATTATGGTAAGACTGAGATACGGGTGAGTTTGGTTACCAATCTCATAACTCATCTCAATTCATCATTATAATTTTTTCAAATTTCAATACAAAATATAATAAACAATTCAACTTTTTCAAATATTAAAATAATAATAATATTAAAAAATAATATTCTAACAATATTTTATCATCTCAACTTAACTCACTTCAACATCCAAACACAACCTGTAGACAGATATCTCCAAGCTAGGTTCATGACGCATGCTTATCTGTAGGTGTTGTCTCGATTCTCGAATCTATCGCAAAGGCCAAAGAGTGATTTCCATATATATACACGCTGGAGAAAGCATATAACTGGTTTTCAAAGTAGGACAAATGAATGGCATTGCCAATTAATATACATCATCAGAATCAGAATCAGTCCCATATTATAATTACGGGGGAAAACTATGATGATCAGCATATTCTGCCAGAACATCTCATTGATTATATACTCGTCTGGCGTCAAATTTAGGTGCCTTTTGCTGATCAGTGAGAATCAGGGGACGATTCTTAAAATCCTTTTACATTTTTGGACGGCCGCTAATTATATAGATGGCAATGGTTAGATAGAAGTAATCGAGCTCCTAATCACAAATGGGGAGTAGTTTTGTAAAATTTTAGTTCTTTTTACAACTATTTTACAATTGTATATAAAATAGCCGGAGAGTAGTTTTATAGAACTGAAAATTATTTTTAATGAAGTGATACAATTGTATTAGTTGATTGTAAATGAATTATAAAATACTTGTAAGTGTATCATTATTCATTTACTTACCATACATACTACATTTATATTGAAGAGGATAAAATATCCAAGCTCAATACCAGGTCCAACATACCAGGCTACCACTAGGAAACAAGAGAAAAGTGAGAAATAGAAAACAATAAGGGATAATGGAGTGAATGTGTCAAAAGGTAAAGGGGTGTCAGGAGAAAGTGGGAAAAAGAAAAGTGGTCACATGCAAAGCAAACGTCCTTCACCACTATCAAGCCGCACACGAGAAGAGGGTTAGATAAAAAGCAAGTAGACTACTTGGGCACGACTTCTACTTCGACGACTTCTTCAACCTCCCAAATGGGAGCTCTAAGGAAGGTGTCTTCTTCAGTAAATGTATTCAAGATCTCTATTGTATAGTGAAAAATGAGAGGCAATGAGAGATTGTAAACAAGTATATTATAGTAAATTTCTCCCCTCCAAACACCTGTAGGCGTAAATATTATGTCGAATCACGTAAATCTCTGTGTCTCAATCTCTTACTTTCATTACATTTGTCTTCAATACATCGTCATGGATGTACGCACCGATACCGTACAGCCGCACTGGACCACGACCATAGGCACCTGACCATACCGATCGAGGCTCGAATGGTCATAATAAAAAATGACTATTTCTCTCCTTACGATCTGTTGTGCAATTTTTTACGCATCAACATATACGACTCATGATGTCAACACATAAGGAGACATAGGCTTGTGTGAATGAATGGTTGATTTTGTTTAGTTTGTCACGCCCTTTTTTCTATTAAATCATACAAATATTTTTTTTCCCCTTCTGTTAAGCTGAAAAGAATGTTTTAAATCTTTTGAATTTTGCAAGTGGTAAGATTCTCCCGAGTACAACTGCGACCGGCCGCGAACTCACTTGTGCCGCTATCTCTACTTCCCCTGTTGGCCATATCTCCTTGAAAGTTATAATATTGACTAGAGATGGTATTAACAAAGAAAGTAATGTTGGGTATAATTTTTACATAGATAAATTTTCTATAAATATTCTGTAAAAAAGTGGATATCATTAATAAAAATTAGTTTATTTTACTTTTGTTTTAGGTAGAGCTTATTTTTTTATAATGATTTATATAAAATTTATCTATTTGAGACTTCTGTATAAATCACTTTTGTATAAGGGAACTTAGGTTTTCCAATTTTCTTGTATCAAGCCTTTGCTTTTCTTATTTCTATTGTTGCTGGTGCATTTCGATGAATGAATTTGAAAATTGAATAAATATTATTTTTTTAATATTATTTTTATTTTAAAATTTTAAAATGTTAAATTTTTTATTATATTTTGTGCATATTTAGAATTATGGTAGAAAATATAGTTTATAATTTTAAGACTTATGTAATAAGTTATACTATTAAAATTTTATTTATTATTTGATAACTATATATTTAAACCACTTTCAAACATGTTACATTTATTTGAAAATAAATTAAAATTTTACTTTTAGGTAGAAATGATAATTATTTGAATTTTTAAAAATTATGATCATATTCTTAAAAATTTGAAAGTTGTAATTATCTGAAAGTTGTATAGATCTTTCAATCCATTGATAATCTTTTTAAAATTCAAATTGCATTTCACATTATCTAGAAAAACACATTTAAAGAAAAATGTCAAACATAATTTTTAGTTTATTTGAAATTAAAAATGTTTTAATATATAACATCCAAACAACTTAATTTTTCTATTGAAGAGTTTTTAAAACTATTTAAACACTTTTTAAGAAAATCATACCACAACCCCAAACATACCATTTGTTTAGAAATTTGAAAAAGATTGTAATAACAAAATAAGTTGAATTATGAATCCAAAGATTCCAAACAAGGCCTTAAAATCCAAATTTCTAATTTAAATCATACATTAAAATTTGGGTAAAGATTTGCACGAAAGCCAACAAGTTTTTTAAACTACTTAAAATCTTAAATTTGAAATCATGGGTTAATTTGAAATTTAAATCCAAAGCCAAATTTTCCAATCCAACGATTCCAACCGTATATTTTTAAAGCCCCTGTATATTTACTGATATAAAAGCTTCATCTCGGATGCAGAAGTATTTCTTTTCCCAGCATACGAAAGCAAAACTGGAATCTAACCTAACCTGTGATATCAATGTCATTCAAGATCGTGTCATTTATATATTAATTTATTTAAATCTCTCAACGAAAGCTTCAATTTCTCAAATTTAAACCTCTTGAGCAAAGCGTGTACAGTCCACAAAGCATCATGTGCTCAAAAATGCCTTTCTTATACCGATTCTAAAAGCACTATAGTAAATTAAGACCTCAAGAACTTTACATTTCATGGTAAACACTTTCAAAGGGCCATACCCAGTCTTATCAAAACAAGGTCAGCATTGACTCTTAATATATTTGCACTGTTCAAATTTAGCCAGGTTTGTTTAGCAAAATCTCCCCATTCAGCGAGAAATTGCCGTTGCCATAGGCTGGACAATAGCATTGTGATTGGGCCTACGGCGAGCTCTGGGAGGGCTGTTCTTACACGGGGCCGATACCATTCTTTTCCTCTTGTTTAGAGAGCCTTCACTCTGGTTTTCAGTAATGGCAGCAATAAATTTATTGCGCCTCTCAGAGGAGTGCGCACACTTCGAAAGGTATCTCAAAGCTTCCTTGCTCTTTGAATCTTCTAGTTCTCTTTCCTTGTTCAACTGTTTCTTACCACTAACTCGCTTCTCCAATTTAAGATGATTGCGGGGAATCTGATACCTCACCTCTGGCAAAATCAACACCACCTCATTAATTAGTTCAAATGAACGATTTTATGGGAAAAGATGCATAACAAGTTCTTTAAGGATCTAATCTGCCTTACCTGAAGATTCAAAGGAAACTTTATCTGGACTTGGAGATCCGGGCGGCGTTAGAGGATGAAAACCATCATCTTTAATTTCATCAATCGTGCTGTTACTTACCCCAACAGTGGATGTGGTGCTCATTTTCTCATTGTATGAAGTCACATCACAAAATTTACTGTCCCCAAGTGGTGTTGAAGAGTTATCCATGAGTCTATCATCTTTAGAATCTTTGGACCCAAGTTCATCTTGGTTTAACAATTGTACAGTATTCCCAGTAGCTGCATCTCTAGCTCCATTGATCTCAACCCCTTCATCTCCTTTTTTACAGGAGACACTGGTATCACAATTATCAATGCAAGCCACACTAGGATACGAAGTACTAGCACCTTCCGCACTGTCTAGAACTGACTTAGGAGATGTATTCAATATGTTTGGATCCAAGCATGGCTTATGTACATCTATTATACTCGAAAACCAGGGTGTACCCTGCCTTGCATAAAACAGAATGTAGGCCTCCTGAGATAGTACAAACTCTTCTTCTACACTAGTGACCTACAAGACATCCATCAAAAAATAAGTTTTTCAAATGTATTAGCTCTTATAATGTCTTAAAGTGAAGAGACCAATAAAAAAAGAAAAGAAATACTATATACAGTCCTATAATGTAAAAGCCCAAGCACTCACTCCCTTTGGGGAAAAAAAATATGAAAAAGTGGATTTTTTTTTATCGGCGTGGGCCCCAAATTTGCCTATTTTTTTCAAAGTGCATAAAACTTGCTCACTCTAAGACGGTACAAATCATTTCCCATAAACATATTATTAGAGCCTCAACAAGCAATGGCTTGTATTGTAAATGTAAAGAACATATTGCACATTTTTAACATCAACATAGACAAAATAAGATATAAATAGAGCATAAATAATCCAACCACAAGGAGGTTAAGAATAAAGCTTCTAAATGAGGCTGTTCAGCTAATTTTATAATCTTATGAACCAGAAAAGGAAACACCTCCAAAATCTTTTAGGGGGGAAAAATCCATACCACCAACATCAGAAAAACTCATTATCATACTCAATATGTTTACTGAAGAAAAACTTCAACAATTCACAAAACAAAGAACATGATCCAAAATAATGACTTTCACAATGCAAGATCATTCCCCTACTCTGGCTTTGTGCACCAAAATAGGTCAACTCTGTAATTTTGGCAAAAAAATATTCATGCTCATTGACTATATAAAAAGGCTATATTAGAATTACTACCTTTGAGTCATCCAAGCAGTACCATGTCTCTGGAGAGGACCGAATAAAGCAGAAGTAATGCCCAGAAGTAGATGAGAACCCAATATGTACAATAATTGCATACAGGTTATACTTCAGTTCCACCTATCAAAAACAAATGTTATACTTCAATTCCACCAGTCTGGAAGGAAACAAAGGCAAAATAAGCACTTCAGCAGTCACTTGATGCAGACCTAAGGAAAAACAGTCAACCAAATCCTTGTATTCAAATACAGCTATTGCATAAGCCATAAACGGACCCAAAAATTTCAAACCAAACTTGTATATACTTCAAAAAAAATTTCCAAAGTATTCAGTTCATAAACTATAACCAGCCTATCTCCAAATTAGGTGACAAGATTTTCCTTCTTTATTCTTTCATATCAACAATGACTGTCTACTCAAATTCATAAAATTACGTAAAACCCATTATCATATGTTAACAAATCTGGCAGCCTTCAGAGAACATATTTTAATCAAAATTGACGAATAATCTGCAACTCACACTGTTGTTTTGGCTTCCAGTGCTGTATGGCTGCAAATCCAACTCCAAAGGGAATTCCACATGCTTGTCAACTTTCTCGACAAATGGTCCATCTGTCTTGAATCTTTTCAAGTGGAATGCAGCAACTGAAGGAGCCTGCTCCAGCATAAACTGCTTCTCCACCAACACTTCTTCCTTGCAGTTCTCACACATAAACTTTGCCCCTGAATCTTCAATCCTTTCCACCTTTGTAAAAGATTCAAGAGCACTTGGAAGGGTGTCCACATCTTCAATCTCCAAACTCAAGTCTATCAGAGGTTCATATGTGTCAGAAGAGTGTCCACAATTACAGCATCGAAGCTGAAATTCAAACAATGACATTATTTTATTAACCCAACCAAAACAAGCAAAAAGGATCACCATGAATTCAGATAAATATTTAATGGTAGAAACTAACAAAGCAACTTTTCTGCTCATACCTTGCTAACAAGACGGCCACCAAAAACCTTCTCAACAAGGTTATTACCTTGTGATGATAGATCCTTTCCCTTCAAATCCAAGCAACATCTCTCAAGTTTATCTAAGAAGCACTGCAGAAATTCATGGGCATCTTCCTGCTGATATCTCCGGAAACAAGATGAAACATCTGATCGTTCACAGGTCAAGATCACAAAATCTTCCCAAAAGTGCCCTTTGAAATTAAAAAACATCTTGCACTTAAAATTGTGCATTGGATAGAGCATTTGATAAACAGAAGGTATAACCATATACAATGATCCAAACCATCTAGAGACCCGTAAATCATAAAACCTTACAATTCCAAATTATGCTCAAATTCAGCATTATTAAATGAAGGTTTGGACACCAAAATCGTCTCAAATTCATCTCATTTAATCATTACAACTTTCCTAAATTTTCAAATAAAATACAATAAATAATTCAATTTTTTTAAATCACAAATAATATTAAAAAATAATATTCTAACAATATTTTATTCAACTTTCAACTTTAATCTCAACTCATCTCATCTCAACTCACTATCCAAACCTCTCCAATTGGCTATCATCTACAAATAAGAAAATCTCAAGAAACCATCCCACTCAAATAAGGGATATATTTGGAAGAGATTCAAAAGGATACAGTTCAAATTCTCAACAAGTTCCAAAGGAGTAAGAATCCCTCCAGAAGAAGCTAATGAACGTTCAACATGGGCACGTAGAGAACACAGAGCACAGAACCCTTCACTACCACCTGAGATTTTCAAACACAGATTTGAACAAAAGATACTAATTATAGGAGTAAATCACATCGGAGAACACACAGATAAATTAAAAATTGAAAAATAAATGTAAGTCATGATCTTACAGACACAGGGCATGGTATGATCGTAAGAACGAAGAGCCTGGACAAGTGGCACAGTATGCGTAAAGCATTGCAGCACGGCATTGATAAAGCATGTGTTGCCCAGATTTGCAAGCCCCGCCCCCTATGAAATAAGCAACTTCTTTTAGACAAAATTCAAAAACCCCAAATAATTTATAAATAAGCACTACACATACAAAGAAAAAATTCGTTAAAAACAAACAAAGAAACATATACACTAATCTTAACCGGTATTAAAGGGAATAAAACCTACCACCATGAAAGGCTTGGTTTCTTCGGAAGAAGACCATGTAGACCAGATGTCTCTGGAAGATGAAGACGAAGAAGACCAAGGGGCAGATGAAGGCCAAGAAGTTGTTGAGGGCGAGGAACAATATGAAGAAGACCAACGTGATGACGAATAATCCAATAAATTATTACCCAATAAGCGATTCGGGGAAGCGGGAAATGGGTCAACTGCTAGGGCTTCTTCATCTCCACGAATAGAGAAATTGGGATAATCATTAGTGATTTCTGCTTGCATAGGCATAGAAGAAGACCCATCGAGAGCATCCAGTTCATTCGCCGGTGAAGACCCGTCTAGGGTTTCATTAATAGGAGTTAACATTGTAGAAGTCCCAGAAGGAATTCTTGGCGAAAGGACGAAAGACGGGTCATCTTGGGCTTTCTTACCTAAATTTGGAGAAGATCTATTTTGATCTGGTGCAGGGGCCAAAGAATGGTCGCATGGGCTTTCAGAAAGCAAAGATGGCGAAGACTCGTCAAGGGTTTCTTCAGAAACAACCATTTCAGGAGGAAACGGTGAAGACCCATTAAGGATTTCTGGGGAAGCAATAGAATCTGAAGGAGCAGTGTTGATTTCTAAGATTCTTGCGACATTGGTTTCCATTGAAGATTTAATTCAGACGCTGTGTCTTGCGTGAGGGATATCTGTGAAGAAATGGGGACAATGAGAAACAGGGTTTTGAGGGGATTGAATTCTGAGGGGTCCAAAATTTGGTAGAAATTGTTTGGCTCCAAAAATTTGGGTTTTCGAAAACTGTTATAGGGCTTTTGAATTCAGAAGCGAGAGAGGGAAGGGTGAAATTTGGGTTTGAACTTTGAAATATGGTTTGGTGGCGTGGCGGATTATCGTCTCGACTCGAGGACTTTTTGAAAAAGGAGGGAAATCTGAGCTTGCTATTCTTTTTGGTATTTCCACCTTCCCACCAAATTTTTGGGACTTATTTTGGTTGGTAGTCATCCACATAAATTAATATTTCTTAGGCATATATAAATTTATTCAAGCAATTATAAATTTTATAGAGTTAACTCTCTTAGGTTTGTTTTGATAGTAAAGTCCTCTCAATTCATTTCATCTCAATATTCAAACATCACAGATATAAATATTTTTTAACTTCATATTTTTAATTTTTTTTTATTTAATCATTACAATTTATCATATTTTCAAATAAAATACAAAAAACAATTCAACATTTTCAAATTACAAAACAAAAATTTTATTAAAAAAACTATATTCTAATAATATTTATACTTTATAATATTTTTATTCAACTTTTTAAGTTTTCTCTAATTTTTCAAAATCCCATCAAACATATTAATACAAATAATTTTCATTACTATTTTTGATAGCATTGGCAATAGATTCCCTAAATTTGTAGTTCAAATTTAGCTAGAAATGCTATCACACATTGAATTATGTAATTGTTTGAGTAAACCATTAACATATCCAATTGTCATCTTTATTATTTTATCTAAACGTATTCTTATTTATAGTAATTTATGTTTTAATAATTATAGTCTTTATTTCAATCATTGAGATGCTATATTCAATCGAAGTGAATGAAACAATGATGATTTTTTAAGTGTTGCAAACACAGAAGAATATTCTCTAAAGTTGATTTTAGAAGTTATTACGATAATATCGATATTCTTACAAACCCAATGTCTTACGTATTATTTTTCAAATATTTTATAGAATTTCACTTGGGAGACTACTTATTCTTATATGGTCTATTTGAAATTCTTGAGTACATTACATCAGAGCAATGATCATTAGATGCAGCCTAATTTTAGAAAATAAAATCATAAAATTATATTCATTGAAATATAAAATAAATTATTACAGTGTCCAACAAATCTGATGGATACTGTAGCTGAAGTTAAAAAAAAATTACAGTTAAAAAGTTGGCTAGTTTAACTGATATTTACATAATCTGGGGGTACTTTCGTGATTTATGGTTGAAATTATTCTTGCCAGACATTGTCCATGATTTAATGCTTTAGAGCATTCTCAAACACTTATGTATTATGAGTATTGGTATTGGCTTCATCAAAATTATCTCTAAAATTTGATAAAAAGTATATGATTTCTATAAATCCAAAACTTTCCTAATCATAACTCTACATTAAATTAGCCATTGAATTCATCAAAATAATAATATAATATTATTTTTTTAATAAAAATATTTTTACTTTTTTTTAATATTTTACAATTATACTAATCATATGTTGATTAATAATTTAATTTGATTCTTATATTATTATTACAAGACAGTTGGAGATTAAACGTGAATAAAAAATAAATAAAAAATAAATTTGATGAATAAATAGTAGACCTTCAAATTTGAAAAAACCTATACATTTACTGTAGCTCAAAGTTTCATATTTATCTATTTGACTAATCCAATAATGCAGCCCTATTTTGATAAAATTCATTAAATTTTGCATTTAGCTAGATTTTTGATGAAGCCAATGCTAATACTCTTATGTAAACATTTTTTTTTTTATTTATATTTCATCTACTCGTTCATTTTCTTTTACTTTGATTTTCACTATTTAAGTAAATTCTTTTTTTTGTTCATCATTTAAAACACATCTATTTCATTTTCTTCTAAAAAATATAGTGGAAATAATTTTTATCCAAAATTTTCATATTTTGATTTTATTTTTAATTTTTATTTGGCATATATATTTTTATTTTGTGTGTATAGAACTAAATTATATTACATTGTATATAAAAATATATTGCAAATATAAAAAATATAAATGATATAAAAAAATAGATAAGTTGATATATAATATATTGTAAAAGTCAATATGTAAAATAAATAAATAAAAATGAAGTTTAGAGATGTATTTTAAAGAATAAAATAAAATAACCATTGTGAATGCTCATCGAGTAATGTTATATGATATATAACCCGCGCAGTGTGCAGATCATTGTGTATGAGAGACAAAGATCTAGAGAGATACAGGGTTTTATAGTGGAGAAATTCGAAAGGATTTATAGGCCGATTTATATTTTGAATAAACAATATAAAAGTTGAATTAGTGCATTTGGATAGAGTCTAGAATCGATTTATATCTTTAATGTAAAAAAAGAAATGAAACTTAAAAGTTACAAAAATTCATAATAAAACATTGCTTTTAAAATGATTATTGCTTCATAAACATAACACTTTAAGATTCTATTTTTTATTCCAATTATTGCCAATAATAGCCTACTTTTATGGGTAAAATGTCACGTCAGAGTCATATGAAACAGTACAAAAGTTGACCAAATAATATAAAGGTTGAAATAGTATCTTTATGCGGAGTCTTGAATCGGTTTATATCTTTATATGTAAGAAAATAAATAAAACTTAAAAATTACAACAGTTTATAATGAAACATTATTTTTAAAATGATTACTGCTTTATAAACATAACACTTCAATATTCTATTTGTTATTATAATTATTGTCAACAATAGCCTACTTTTATGGATAGAATGTCACGTCGGAGTCACATGACTTCACTTTTATATATAGTAATAGATACCTTGTAAAGAGTAATGATATAAGCATAGTGCATTTAAATCTCTTTTAAAAAAAGTGAAATAAACAAAAAAAAGTGAATTTTTAATATGGATTATAATTTTTTTTAATATCTACATGGATTTTAAACGCTATAAACTTCTATAAACTATTTGCCTTCTATAAATTCTCGGATATTTTAATATTTCTCATATATTAATATGAACACAATATCTTTCTGTTGCCAAAATGACATGAATAGCTCAAAGAAAAATTAAAAAGAAAATAAAGATGATAAAAAATCATTCATCCTTTAATTGTTTTTTGAAATTTTTATCCTCTATCATGTTTTGAAAGATTCTTAACATAACTATTTTTCTTTTCACTAAAATAAAATATTCTAATAATATTATAAAATTTTCACGTTTTATCTATAAAAGTGTAAATGGGAGAATAAAGAACGATTATGAAAAATAAAGATATAATAAGAAAATGTTATGACTTTCTAGGTTTCATTTTTACCTTATTTCGAAAATTAAAATACTAATAACTTGAGAGTCTATGTTGTGACTTTATTAGAAAAATCTTCATAGGAGTACGTAGCTTCATAAGAGTAAAGTTCCATTCTTGAAAATTATTTATATTATATCTTGTAACTTTATTTAATTTCAACAAGCAAAGTTTGGGATTTTGTAAATTAGAAAAATGATTCTTTTTTCATATTTGTTTAATTACTATTATACTTAACATAAAGAAATGATATTTGCAATTGTGAAGTGTGTAAGTGTTACACAATCTCTTTAAAAAAAATGAGTTAATATGAGACTCACATAAAAAAAATTAATTTTTTAATAATAGACACTACTCTTATTCAAAACAATTGTTAGCGTTTGCGCATTCTATGACTGTATGTAACATTACTCATTAACACATTCTCACTACAAAATTGAAAATAATATTAAAAAAATATAAATAAAAAAGTTATTAGGTTTATATGAACTCATACAAGTTAAGCTAAACCAATCATTGAGCTTCTCAGCCGCTACAACCTCGATCCCAATTTGAGGTTCAGAGCAAGGTGTAGTCTATTGGGCGGTTCCCATTGGAAGGCTCCAATCCTAAACTTCTTTAGTGCAGTCCAATCGATTTGATGGATTTTAGAGCGTCTCAAACTCCCAATCATTCCAAACTAGTGTAAAATTTGAAATATTATTCGGAGTAGTTACTGTTGAGAGCAGTCATTTTTTTACAATATATGACATCATCTAAACTACACATCTCTTAAATTTAAAATTAGAGATATGAGAGAGAGAGTCGATGAGAGAGAGAACCGAGATGAGAGAGAGATGATGAAGGATGAGAGAGAGAGTCGAGGAGAGAGGGAGAGAGAAGATGATGAGAGAGAAACATGCTGATGAGAGAGAGAGACGCTAATGAGAGAGTTGATGAGAGACGATGGAGAGAGGGAGATGAGAAGCCATCTACGTTTTGCACAAAAAAATAAATAAAAGGATGAGAATCAGCCATGTAGTGTGTGCACAGTTACAATGGTTGCTCTCTAGCACCACTCGTAAAATTTATTTATTTTCCTTAAAACAAAGACTGCATAAGAGAAGAAAAGCCAAAAAATTATACATTTTTTTAACATGCACAGATAAATTGTTCGAGTAAAATGTACTAAATTTTCCAACTTCAGTATCTGAAGAAAAAGGTGATATATTGTCTCGACTCAAAAACACTTCTTATACAGAGAGCAGGAAAGCTAACTGAGGTTTGCATACAAGCTTAGACACAGTCAGTCTCAAAATACCTGCACTAACAATATAATAGCACCAGCATGTCACAAGCCTGGAGAGTCCTAACATCTTATTGTCTTCTGAAAATTTTTACAATGAATGCGTTTTACATTCACTAAACATTTGGTTGGTACGGTAATAAACTCCTCAACTTTTGTTTTTGTTTCCGCCATAAAAATATTAGTATCATAGGATTCGGTCTTGAAGATCTGTTATTAAATTGGATGCCAATGAACTGAGTTTCTTCCCGGTCTCTCCCGCAATGTTTTTAAGGTTGGAAATATCCTGTTGTGCCTGGGGGGGGTTGGAGCCATATCAGTGTCATTCAAAAGGAGAAAACGTAAATGTAAAGGATGACATCGTGAACGTTCCGGTGAATCTCTGAAGCTGATCAAGAATAATGCAAGTAAACAGTGAAAAATGCAGTGAGTTGCAAGGCCTACCTGGAAAGAGAGTCGATTGATGAGGTCATTAGTAAGATCAATGGAATGATCTGTTCTGTCACCGAAAAGATCAGAACTGGAAATGGCAGTTGAACCCTGCAATTAACAAGAAAACAATTAATACAAAATCCAGAATCCATATATATCTTCCTAGCTAAAAACCCAATTGCATAGGAAAAAATTCTACTTACATATTCTCAACCATTTTCATAACAAAAAGTTCCATGCATTAAATCAATTACTTCATATCAGGATATTTCATCAAAGCAGGTTAAAATGGCAAAGCAGATTAATTTATCATCAGTAGTTCATCCTTTCCTGTGTCATGTTATTAAGAAGCACTTTCTTTGCATAACCACAAAAAGTTAGCTTCATCAAAGCTAAGAAATATGTTTCTCTATTTTATTTTTTTATTCATATTCCCTCAATATGGGAGGGAACAGGGACAGGATATATAAGCATATAATGTAAAAACCCAAAACAAGATTAAACATTCAAAAATCTAAAAGATTCCCCTAAGTCCCAATTCAGAAGATAATATTTAAGTATGTCTTGGTAAGGACACGCACTGAGAACTTCTGCAAAGATGCTTGAGCATCTACGTCAGTAGCCTTGTTCTGATCCCCAAAGAATTGGGCAGATGAAATAGATTTCGCATTTGAAAACTTCTTCCTTGCTTCATCAGTTTCCTGAATCTAAGGACAATAGTAGTGTAAGAGAATAAATAATTAAGAAGGGATAAACGAGGATATATGCATGCCTCAAGTAATGAAGAGGATTAAATCGATACTATCCAATTCAAGTGAAAATTTGAAATGAAGATGATTCATATCTTAAAAAGTAACCCATTTTAGAGGATATATATATTAGCTTGTAAATGAAGTTTGTGATGATGCCCAAAGAGTTGCACACAGCGATAGAGAAAATGAAAACCCTACTTCCATATATTCGACATACTACATTCCATACCAACAAATTTCAATGAAGATGTGAGTAAATTAGTGCAACCAAATACAAATAACATCACAAAACTAGACATGTCTTGATGCTGGACTGAGTTTTTAGTTTCTTTTTTTTTTTAAAGTAATGCTGCACTGAGTTTCATTTAGACTTTACAACTTCCAGCAAATGAGCGAAACATCCAATATGACAAACCGACTCAGCTACCAAGTAACTAAGGACTCTTTCCCATAGAAATTGTTGAGCTGACAACAATAATGTGGTGATTGGACATTCATACAAACAATAATTGGACATCTCTTTGGTATAGATTTAGTTTCAGACACTCATTCATGGACATGGATCTTACTGTGGATACATTCAGACACTGACTTGTCCTATTTGGTAACGAAGGCCAACTTCATAGCATAAAAGAAAATTTCTAACGACTTTTAAACATGTAAAAGCAAATTTGACCACATTAATGAACGTAAAAATTAAGAAGTAATGATAACATAGATAGTCAGGAACATATAATGTAGATATGTGCTTCTTTATCTCTGGGTTTAAGGGAAAAAAAGGGGGGCAGCCTGCATGCGTTAAGAGTATAGTGCAATAGTCTTTCTGTATAGTTATGTTGGCGTAACTTTAGTGTCTAAGATGGCACTGGTCTGAATCTTTGCATCATAACCTATCTAAAAACTGGGCCTAGAAACCTTTCTTCACAGCTACTGTTCTTAACTTCTTGATTAAAATTATGTCAACCAGATGAGCATGATCCACACATAAGTAATGATAACCACAGAAAAGTTTCATATATAGCATGCTTATGTAGCATACTTGCACTTTTGAGGAACTTGAGCCAGCTTTCTTTGGAAAACCGCTATCCATTCCAAAATCTGTAAAGAAGCTTGAAGACTTTGGTGGAGATACATGGCTGATCATGTGAGGCCCACTGGAGCTATTCTCAGCAGATTGGACATTTTCAAGATATTCAAAGCGCGATGCAAAAGATGAGCCAGCTGTTGGAGTGCTATTTGTGGAGGAAACTGGAATAGCTGGTTCCTCAGGCTTCTGATCATAGAGACTTTCGCTTGACTGCATTTGAAAGAGAATATTTTGTTAACAGAAGCATTTTAATTAATCTAGGATGATCAGGCAGAAGAAACCAGACCACAAAATACTTCTAAGGCTGTTCACAGAGGCACATCAATACATCTCTACCTTCATAGTAAGCTTTCTAGCACCAAGCCCAGTCTTCCCAATTTTCTTTGCACCGAGAGGCTTCTTAACAGTACTGGTAGCAACTGCATGAGGAGCTTTAGGCAAGGCAGATGTATCGGGTACATCTTGCCTTGATAAAGCGTTCTCTTTTGGAGCTTCACTTGTCTTGACATCAGGGAGTCCATAAGCAGCTTGTGTTGACTCAGAAGAAACGGATGATGATGGTAAACCTGTCTCTTCTGCCAAACTTTTAGCAACTTCCTTTGAAAGGATTTGCCTATATAAGTCGGCAGCTCTTGATGTATATTTAGCTTCAATTTTGCCCCCATCAGTCCATCCATGCTGCTTAAAGAAAACCTGTGCACGATTGTTTCCCCCAAAAGTCATCATTTTCAGCTGCTCAGGAGTCCATGAGTCTAAGTTTGTAGACCTTCATGAAAAAACAAACAATTTCATTAAGTCTTAACTATATTTTCCTATTTTTAGAGAAAAAATAAGCCAATAGAAAAAGGGTGCACAAGAAAGAATATGCCCTAGTGACAAGCCTAACAGCTCCCACAATGTTCCATTCAACTCTGTAGTAGAAATGGTCTGCAATTGTACATGTAAAATGTAACAAGGACCACCTAGAAATTGACAACCTTGCTTTCAAGCCAGAGTAAAGTACCCCTAATAGTACAAATGCAACAGAATTACCCCAAGTACACTGTATGTATACAAGAGAACACATAATTAAACATAACAAAATACAATCGAATCATGAAAACTCAGCCCTTTAAAATCTATTGCGGTTCCCGAAGAAATATAGAGTATTGAAGAAGGTTTTAAATTTTTCCATCGTTAGGTTAAGAACCTCAAAATTTCTACCATTCCCTTCAAATATATCACACCAGACAGATAGGGAGTCATCTTCCACACTGCTACAATTTGAGAGCTTCCATATAACCCTCTCCAGTTTGCAAAGAGATCTACCATCCTTCTAAGCATAATTGAAGTCATCCCAACTCTACTAAAGAAGTCATTCCACAGGGCTCTAACAACCTTACAATGTAGTAAAAAGTGGTCTATAGATTCCTCAATCTTCCTCCGGATACAGTGCCAATCAATCATGATGATATGACGTTTCCCGAAGTTAATACATGATGAGGATATTCCCCAAGGTGGTTGTCCAAACAAAAAATACCACTCTTATAGGTGTTTTAGTCTGCCAAATATATGATTTAAAAATCAAATGCCTTTAAATGACATAAAAATATATACAGATAAAAAAATATGACCACACTAAGTTATCACAGGAGCTCTATCTTCACAAGCCCATCCTGAGGAAATGAGTCCGAGACATTTAAAAGAAAGAAAAATAAGCATGAACAATGTGGACCAAAAAGTCTGCATGACAAGAAGGAAATATAAAGAAGGAAAAACTCTAATTATCCCCCATTTCTTCTATAGACATTTACAAAATCCAGAAGATTACAAGAAAATGTTCCAAGAATCCTGTCTCTAAATACAAGCTGTCAAGCTTACACCAAAGATCCTTATACTTTTGATCACAAAATGTCAGACTCCAAGTGCACATCCATTAAGAAGGGTCAAAAGTTATTGTCTTAATAGTGACTTTTAGTTTAGGAAATTCAGAGCTTTCCAAGCGTGAAGCCAACATGAGACACCCTATTGAAACAAAAATGGTTTCAAAGATCTTATAAGCAATCTAGGGTTAAAATATATATTTTTTACCTATTTACCTAAAAGGGACTTAAATAATTATTTTTTTATATATAAGTAAAAAGAAGGGACTTAAATAAAGTTCTACAAAGAAATTCATATTTATGTCAAGATCCAGTGTTTCTAGAGTTTTCTACAAGCTTTAGGATTGCTTCCTTTGAGTACTAAATAAGTCATAAACTTAAATAACGTGATTTTCATGTTGAAAAGGTTTAGTTCTTATAGGAAGAAGCAATGTGCAAGAATCCAATAGATCTACATCAATGTAGTAAAAAAATAAGATTTGATAATTTTTTTTTTTTTTTATAAGTAAAGACATTGCATTTTACTAATGCCTTGTTTAGATAGTCAGATGAGATGAGATGAGAAATCTGTGAATAGTAATGAGATGGTTTGTAAATAGTAGTGAAATAGTTTGAGTTAAGATTTTCTTTGAGTTTTGGGAAAAAAGAGAGAAAAAATTAAAATTTTTGTTCTAGGATTTGAAAATATTGAATTATTTTTTGTGTTTTATATGGAATTTTGGGAAAGTTGTAATGATTAGTAATGTTTAGATGAAAAAGTATGAAAGAGAAATTGCAAAGTGTTTGTGTTTTAGTAGTATTTGGATGTTGAGATTGGATGAGACAAGACCACCTGCTTATCCAAACGGGGCCTAAAGAGCACTAGGGGATAACCCATGTACACAAAGGGAATACATAGGAGGAACATCTCGTTTAAGGGAAGAATAAAAAGAATTCAAAAAACCTTTAAGAGAAGAATGCCTGAATTTTCTTTTTTTTGAAAAGTAAGAAGAATATATTAATCCACATAATTAGGCATGGCCAAGGTACACATGAAGTATACAAGAGATGAGACTAATTTCAAGCTAAGCATTGTGATAAACAGGAAGTATACAAGAGAAGAATGATTGGTTTAATCCTCCATAGTGGATTGCCATTGGTAACCCTTTAATGTTCAAAACCACGAATGCCTCCCTACAAGAAGAGATTCTAAGGGCAGGTTTGGGGCACAAGACAAAACACAAAATTTTCATCTCATCTCATCTCATCATTACACCTTTTCAAATCCCCATACAAAATATAATAAACAATTCAACTTTTTCAAATCCCAATACACATTTTTCAAATCCCAAAACAATAATAATATTAAAACATAATATTTTAAACTTCAAAACAAAACACAAAATTCTCATCTCACCCCCAAACCTTCCCTAAATAATTATTGGTAGAATTCCTCTAGTCAATTTTCAACCCTTATCGACCAAAGAAACGATGGCCATCAACTAACAGACCAACACTTGTGATCAATCACTAAACCAAATCGAACCATCCCCCTCGACTAGATTGACGGTCGGGTAACCAATATCCCAAACCTACCATATGAGGGAGCCACTTGTGTGAAGTGGTGAAGGAAGAGCAAATCTGCAAGGCAATGAAGGCATGTTGGACATGTTGCACTAATCAGCGGAGTGACTCGAACTCGGTGGAGGGGATCAATGAGACTAGAGTCGAATTAGACACATCGGCATCATGCAAATCCAATGATACCTTTGTCAGGAATGGCGATAAGAGGCTTAGTGAGAGACGGGAGGAAGTTAGGGTAAGTAATTGTGATAAACTAAGTAGATCAGGTCAGGTTTGTTGGGTTATTGACATGTTGAATTCCAGACTCAAAACATGGAACAGACCTGAAGAACGTGACCCAAATATTCTATTAAAAGCTTTGAATATGCTAACAATATTAAAAAAAAAAAAAAAGAAGAAAACCTTGTTATCATAAGTTTCTTCTAAGATCTTGTGATGTGCACTGTCAAACACACAACTATTATGATTTTCGAATTTTTGCGCCAGTAAGTTTGTCACTCCATTACCATAACTCATAAATGGTTCTCAACTTACAAATGATGACACCTAAACAGCATATTAGAACCTAGGATTTAGGTTTTAAAGATGAGATATCCGTAAAAGTAAAAGTAAAACATGTCATGCCCAAGAAAGGCTCAAGCCGCATCTGGGCTTATATTGCCAGAAGAACTAACCAATGTTACAATTAGAGCTCTTTAGAATCATTATAAAAGAAAAGAACTTCTTCCTCCCAAGCAATGTGGAGTCTCATTCACCTCCTTCCTATTCTTAACCTGGGGTATTACAATCTCTCCCCTCTTAAATCCTCGATGACTCTGTCGAGCAATTCAATCACAAGTTGCACAGCTTAAGTCCCACAATTCCTGTTGGGTTTGGCTCTAATACCATTAGTAACCATCCAAGGAAGGCTTAAACCACAACCACATATGAGCCCATACTACAAAAGAAACTATTATAATCTATTATAATTAGATCCCATTGGCACATCATAAACGGCAAGAAATTTTCCATCACGAGCAATGTGGGATCTCATTCACCACCCTCCTATACTCAATCAGGGGAAGAAGAAAAATGGAGAGGATTCTTATCAATTTAAAATTTAATATTTATTGTGTTTTTCATTTTATATATTACTCAAAAAAATTACTTATAAAAAAATCTTATGTATTATAACGAGTAATGAATTCAAACTAATGCTTCTTCAACCTCCTTTTTGTAACATGATTTGAAAAAAAATGAGGTCTTCCAACACCAACCATTGATAGAAAGACACAGTTTCCCAAACCAAAACATAAAAACACTCCTAATATTTGGTGAACAACAATATAAGGTCTTGTCCATGAGCTCTAATGGAAATGTTTTAAAAAAGAGGAGATTTAGTAAAGACAATTTGGCATTTCAGCAAAAGACATGATTCCATGTTTAATACACAACTAAAAAGTCTGTTGTGTTAGACTAAAAATGGCCTTGTAAACATGTCAGCTATGTTCTTTTTCAGAGTTCTATTTCCTGAAGAATGTCTTGCAAGCCATCACTGTAGGAAGGGATGTATAAGAATTACAATTCAAATAGTCCCCACTAATGTTTTCAGAAACACAATCTGGACAAATAAAGATGGCTGGAAAATTCTCATAATTTAATCTTGCTCCCCATCTTCAAAATCTAAGGCAATTCTGTTAGGAAGATCTTCCTATGTACTTGGTTACACCCTCTGATTAAAGCAATAAAAAAAATTAAGGCAACAAAAAACAATTAAGGCAATAAAAAAAGACCCCGAAAATTTTTTATTTTTATTTTTAGCTAAGGTCTAAGGAGAGTACAACCTAAACTTCTTGATCTGACATTCCCCATGCAGTTGCTCACAAACCTTTTTTCACTCTTCCCCTTTAAGAGGGGGGTGGAGGGGTAGGTTCGCCATCACAAAACTTAAAGGCAAAAATTATCCCATTCCCTTCTTGTAACCGTTAAGTCTTATACCTTCCTTTTACATTCTAGATCGAATTTTTCTACCACATCCTTGCATAAAATTTCACCCACCATCCAAGTAGTCACAAAATCTGATCAGAAAATCTTCTTAGATATGTTGATTGCATTCCAAACATGTTTCTGAATCCACAGACAGAACCAGCCATGTCAATGTGCATAAGCATCAATGAATATGCGGCACGCTGAGCTATCAACATAAATATTTGTTTCTTGCTATTTAACAGCGAATTAAGATATAACTATGGCTAATCCCATGAATGGAAAAGTGCCTACTCCATAATTTCGAGACAAAAAAGACACACCATCTATAACTTCTTGGGCATAATTATCCACAATTACACAAATAACAGAAAAGAATGCAAGCTAATTCACAGCTGAATCAAGTTAAAAAGCTAACCCCACGAACCCAATGACCTCGTCGCACACCAAAAACAAAACAGATCTCCAAAGAATAGAAAAACCCAATTAGAACCGATACCTGACGAAGCTAATGTGGACTCCGAGGCTTCGATGCACGGCCGAACAATCAATGCAGAGGAAGATCCCGTACGTCACGGACGCCCAAGTAGGGTTCTTTGCATTACAATCGAAACACATCTGAATCCACAAGCAAAACCCAAACGAGAAATTCAAAACCAAACATCCCATTACAGAGCCCCTCAGATCTGATTCAGATCCAACCAAAAGAAACCTAAAAGAGAATAAGTTAGAAAAGGAAAAACAAAAGCACAGACCTTGTTTTCGGACTTTGCTTTCAGTTTTCTGAAAAGAGCGTTCTTGTCAGGATACCCATCCGATGCCATGGCAGTCTCGCAGAGGGAGAGGGACTCAGGACCCAGGGGGTGTACGAATGTTCAAATCGAACACCTCCTGAATGGAAAAGGAGAGAAATAAAAGTGAAGCCGCAGATAAGTTTTATTTTGTTCTTTTACTTTTTTCTTTCCCTTCTGTTTTTTTCAAAGCGACGGAAATAACCTTCTTCACTCAAAGTGCCCTAAGGGGTCCGTATCAACGGACGTCTTCGGTTTTGGAATCGGTGGTGGCTGTTGTTTCGGTTAACGCTAACGGTCTTTCTGTTAAGGTAGCGAAGCCGTACCAACCTATATTTATACTTGTTTAAATATATAGATAAAAATGATAAATCATATATTAGTATGTGTGTTTTTTTTTTAAAAAGAATTTCAAATTTGTCAAAAATAACAAATGGGGCAACCTAGGATGTTCCTCTTCTATTCATAATTTAAAGACAATCCTAATTTAACAGCAGTATGGACCAATTTTGATGAGACATCATGAAGTCCTTCATGTCCTCAATGAGTTGACCATTCCAAGAGTAGTCTACAGAATCCTTTTTAACCGCATTTACAACGAGCTTTGCATCTCCCTCAACTTGTACTCATCTTAGTCCTAGTTCATCACAGAAAATAATGGCTCTATTGATAGCCCAGCATTATGCTATTGCAGCAATTTGAATGGCACTTCTAGAGCCAGCTAAAACAGTTTGAACTTCACCCCAATGATCCCTTACTACCATCCCAAATCTCATCCTTCCTGTTTCTTTAACAAAAGTTGCATCAACATTAGCTTTTACATAACCTTCACTAGGTGGGATCCATCCTTGCTCAGCTGCTGTCACTACTGCTCTCTCTTGCATAAGTTCATTCAATCCCTATGGAGGATGTGAATTAACAACTCTATCATCTTGAGTTGCCAGTTGAAACAGAGAGGAAGGACTTCTAAATTTATTATTGAACACAAAATCATTAATTCTTTTCCAAATACCATGCAAAACATCAGCCACTTTGGACAAATTTGTATCATCCAGTCTAGACACCAGATCCCACCATAAAGATTGAAAATCACAATAATCCTGGTATGATCCAGTTGGTAAGCCATATTTCCTCCACCGTCTCTTTGTCTCTATTTAGTTCTCTCTCTCTCTCTCTCTCTCTCTCTCTCCCTTTGTTTATTTTGTTACCACCACCGTTTGCCATTTGCCACACATCGTCCAACTAAGACCACCGGTAAGCTTCACTAATTTCCTCCCTCACTCGGTTCTGAAGCCCAAACCAATTTGGAGTTCAAAATCTCCAACCTCAATTGCGCTCAGTTCCCCTTTGATTATCCTCGTTGTCACCTTGTCGTGCCAGCTCTACGTTGGCAACGGTGATCTCCTCCATCTATCGGTCTCTCTGTCTATCTCAGTCTCTCAACCTCAAACCCTAAACCCATTTTTGGGTTAAAAAATACACAATGTGCCTCCTCCCTCTAGTCACCGTTGCACACCTTGTAGCCGCTCCTTGCCGATTAAGCTCTTATGGTTGGAGACATGTGACTTTTGGATAATATTGCGATGTAATTTTTAAATTTTTTGGTACTATTATTTAGATTTAATGACTATCCATTTAATTTTCACTGTGAATTAACTGTACACTTTTAATTGAGCATGAGAGTACACACTTTGTTATCACTACATGCGAGAAGTGTATGATTCGTGCGGCCAACATCTAGACATCGCGATCCTTGGCAAGACAGGGGGCCAGGTGCGCCACAAAAACTCTAAGTGGAAGAGTTAAGAATTAATCTTTAACGAGGTGAATTTATATTATTATAATAATTATTTATTTATATATATAAATACAACTAGGGCTGTGCAAATCCTCCACTGGCTCCGACTCCGACCAATGCCCACATCGGAGGAGAATTAATTAGGAGTTCGTATGGGCTTCAAACTCTGATATTTTTTTTTTTCAAATCAAATGTAAAACGATGTCGTTTTACATCTAATACTAATAGTTTGAAACTAAGTTAACTAAACAACGTCGTTCCATTTCAAGTAGAACAACGTCATTTTGTGCACATCAAGGGTCCAAAACACAGGACCCCTAATTTTCCCCCTCACTCTTTCAAGACGCTTCTCTATCCTCTTTGGATCTCTCTACCCGTCGGCTATGCCACGCCTTACTGCCATTGCCTGACGCCATTGCGAGTAGGGGTGTACAAAATTCCAAAAATTCAGACTCCGTCCGACTTCCGCTCCGACTCCGACTCCGACTTCGTCGGAGTCATCGGAATTCAGAGTCAGAATTCGGAGTAGCTTCGAATATCTATTCGGAGTCGGAGTCGGAGTCGGAGCTCCAAGAAGCTCCGATTCCGACTCCGAAATTTTTTTTACTGTACACTTTCGCTCGAGCGAGGTGTCGAGCGCAAGTCGAGCACACGTTGTATTGAACATTGGCTCGAGCGACATGTCGAGCGGAAGTCGAGCGAACCTCTCTGGAAGAGTTCTGCTCGAGCGACAGATCGAGCGGAAGTCGAGCGAACCTCTTCCAGAAAGGTTCGCTCGAGCGAAAGTCGAGCGGAAGTCGAGCGAACCTCGAGCGCACGTCGAGCTCCGATCTTATGTCGGAGCTCCTATAGGAGGTCGGAGCTTCGATAGGAGGTCGGAGCTCCGACCTCCGATCGGAGTCGGACTCCGACTCCAGTTCGGAGTCGGAGTCGGAGTCGGAGTCGGAGCTCCAATTTGGCTCCGACTCTTGTCGGAGTCGGAGGTCGGAAACGAGCACTCCGACTCCGTCGGAGTCGGAGCCCAGCCCTAATTGCGAGCCTAGACCCACTGTAGACTACTTCCCGTCAGCTGTCGCGACACCGTAAGACGATTTTACCCTCATAATTTCGTTTGTGTTGGTTGTTTGATTTATGGTTTTTTAGACTTAGGAGATGTTTGGATTCGAAGATGAGTTAAGATGACTTGAGATGAGCTGAGATGAGTTGAGATGGATTGTGAATAGTAATAAGATGAGTTGTGAATAGTAGTGAGATTTGTGAGTTAAAGTTGCTGAATAGTAATGAATAGTAGTGAGATGAGTTGAGATGAGCTGAGATGACTTGCGAATCCAAACAAGCCCTTAAGGTCCCAAAATCGAATTTGGTTGATTGTGAATTTTGTTGTATTTGTTGTTTGAATTGGGTGATTTCAATTTTTAGCCTTTGAATTGGGGGATTTTGTTGTTGAAAGCTTGAAAACGCCATCTAGAAGATGTTCGACTATGACTCGAGTGAACTTCAGATAGATTGTTCGCTTGATACTCTCTCAACATTAGCTCGAGTGAACTTCAGAAATATTGTTCATTCGATATTCGCTCAAGCTTGGCTCGAGCAAACTTTAGTTCATCTATCTTGATGCGAAGGCATCATCAAATCTGAGCATCAAAGAATATTACGGAGTGTAAGTTTGAGGTTGAACGTTATTTTGTAGAAGTTGTCGAGGTATGTAGTGATACATTTCATATATTAACTTGGTAGAAGGTTCATTACACCAAGTTTTCAATCCTTTCCTGATTAGCCCAAGACGTGCTAGTCATTCTTATCACTACGATTGTCTCTGAGTAGGCGTTTAGCACTAGAGGTTGTGTGTTGGATGCTTATTGGAGTTAATTGGTTTCGACCACTGTGGAGGCCCTCATTTGCACATAGAACTGGCTAAGTTCTACACCTATTGGTCTAAATATTGTTGATGATGCCGAGAGCTATAGGCTTGAATCGAGTAATTTTATGCTTTTAACCTTCATTTTTAAACAATTAATTACATATTTTTAATGTTTAAATTATTTTAAGTTATAACTTTTATGTTTTTATAAACCTAACTATGAACCCCAAAATAATTGAGGATGATTGAGATGATGACATCGTGGAATGGAGTCTGGACTATTCAATATATCATTAACTGTCATGTGAGGTACTTTACTATTAGTATGATATTGGGTAAGTATTGCAATGTCTAACTTTTTTTAATTTCCAAAACAATATAGGATGCTTGGAATTGGAGGCTGATAGTGCTGATAATTATTTATTGTAAACTGTTGCTTTTTGTTTTAGGGTTAATTGTGATTGTAAATTGGTTGAGGACCTTGGTAAAGTTGGTAATTAGGATTGCTTGTGATTGTGGTAGACTGGTGGTTAATTGTTTGGTGGTGATTGATAATTGTGATTGCAATTGTGGTGGGTGGTAGGTTGTGAACTTGTGATTGTGAATGTTGTTTGGTTGTGATTGTGGTGGTGGTTTGGTGGTTCATTGCATTTTTAATTTACATTTGTTTGTGATTGTGCATTTTTTTTTCTCTTTTGTTTTGTAATGTATGTAATTTACTCATTGTATTTATGTTTTTAATTATTTTTTACAATACTTTTCGGACATGGGAAGCCCATTGGGTTGGTGATTTTTAGTTTTTTCTTTTTTTTTTTTAATAATTTTTAACAGGTTTTTTGGAAATGGGGAGCCCATACAGATATTGGGCCATGGGCAAGTCCAACTCCGATTGGAGCTCTGAGTTCCGATCGCCAACTCCAAACTCCAAACTCCAATCGGGGTTGGACTATGACTCCGAGCCCGAAAATGCCTCCCACTCCAATCAAAGTCAAAGTTCAGAGGTGGGCTTTCCAACTCCGTTAGAGTCAGAGCCCACCCTTAAATAAAACACGCATCATTGTAAACCTAATTATAGATATAAAAATATAAAAACATATTTATTAATTCGAAGATAATTAATAGGATTAACAGTCATGAATTATAAATTATGATTTTTCTTCTTCAACTGAAACGCAATATATTCTTTAAAAAATATAGTCATGTGTAAGTATAAAAATGATTGAAATGAATAAGAAATAATAGAGAAGAATTATACATTGTTGTCTTCAGAAAAATATATCTTTTAACTTTAAGAACTTTTTAAGGTCTCGTTTAGATTCAGAGATGAGTTGAAATGGTTTATGATTAATAAAATAAAATATTATTAGAATATTATTTTTTAATATTATTATTATTTTGAGATTTAAAAAATTTGAATTGTTTATTATATTTTGTGTAAAAATTTAAAAAAATTATAATAATGAGATGAGATGAATTAAGATGAATTGTAGTGAGTTTCCAATTCAAACGAGGCCTAATCAAAATAGTAATCTACCCCATAGTATTCCAACTCTTTTTTTTAATGTTGATTGATGTAACATATCTTCATATTAGTATTATATTTGATTATGACATATCAATTAAATACTTACAAATTTATTTTTAAAACAAAAATGAACCGTTGTTTTAGGTCATACGGCAGTTCTAGTTCCGGATTTTCTAAGCTTAGGCCCGGCCCGACTAACACGTTATTAGTAAATTTTTTCGTAGAGAAAGTTTGGGCTTATTTTTGGCCCTTAACTCAGCTTGGGCTGGACTACACGACACTTTCTTCGAAAGTTTGGGCTTATATTCCTTTAAGGTCGGATTTCAATAAGAATAAAAGAAATACCATAAAGAAGCTTTACACTTAATCAAAAAATGTTAATTAGGTGAAAGTATATGGTGTAATACTTCCAGTTGGACAGATAAAGAAAATAACTTTCAGTTTAGATTTCAGTAATTAATCTCTAAGATCTCCTTGACCTATCAACTACGCACACCAAGAAGTCATTGAAAATAGAACAATGTCACGGCCATCGTTTGGAGCTCCTGCTAGTTCTAGTATGTATTTTTTATGTGTATTTTTTTAAGTTATTTTTTATATAAAATTTTTTAATACTTTTAAATATTTTTAAAAAATAAAATAAATTTAAAACATCATTAAAAAATAATTCCTTAATCAAAAAATAAAATAAAAATATTAAAAATACTTCCTTAATCCTGGTTTAGATTGAGAGAAGAGTTATTGTACGGTAAAACACTCTATATCTAACTTTGAGATGGTTTCAATTGTTTCTATTATAATTTATTATAAAAACAAATTGGCCATAATTTCTCATTAAAAAATTATTATTATTTATTTATAAATAAAATAAAATCATTATAAATACTATACAATCATTTATGGGACTCACATCTATTTCCTCTCCAACAACTTAAACCATCTCATCTCATCACTTCCAATTCAAACACATAAAATTTTTAAAAATCATCTCAATTTATCTTAATTGGTAAATCTTATTATTATTTACAAATCATTTCAACTCATCTCACTCTCAATCTAAACAGGATCTAATACTGATTTTTCTTGAAGATCACAATTAGAAGAAATGGGAGTCAAAAGCCGCCGATTTGAAAATGTAAAAAATATATTGTCATCATGTATGGGTGCATCGAACATTTGCAGCTGATAATGATTTGTGCTCTTCATTTCAACGAGACATTATGAAACTTTTTGGTTGGTTTAAAAGCAGGTTTTTCTTGTGTGTTTGAGAGAGAGAGAGAGGGTTCTCATCATCATGTACTACTACAACTGCTAGCTAGCTTCCATTAAAAGTAGTGGTTAATTTCTTTCGTGCATGAAAGATGGGTTTTGTTTCCACGGGATCCAATGCCCCTAGTTTTTACCCGACCTCATCATTATCATGATAATATTTTCTAGATCAATTAAAAACACTTGATGGTAAATTAATGAAATAAAACCATAGAGATCATCAACGAGTTAATTAAATTCATTGTAACCATAGTAAAACATGATCTATATATATATATAAAATAGAGTTTTATGCATCCAAGAGTACTTATGTTATATATATTTATTTTATTTTCATGATTCTATTCATGATGTGCTAATTAATGCGCATATATATATATATATATATATATATATATATATATATATATATAGTGTCCGGCCATCAACCTTGAATCGATTTTCTGTTTCTTGAAAAATAAAAAAGGATTGATCATATATATATGAGAAATGTCATGTGAAAATAAAAGTAGGTCGATGAAAGTATAATTAATATGCAATATTTTGTTTGATAAGGTCAATTGCATAACCCCTCCTTTCAAACCTGAAGAAAATATCAAAATATGATGCATTGTCTCTGGATCATTCATAGAACCAAGTGCACCCTATCATTAAGTACATGCATGTCATGATGTTATTATATATATATATATATATATAATTCTACATAAATTAACAAAGTCTGAGCTAATAATTAAGTCATGTACACATCTCCATTCAAATGCAAGCGCAATTGATCAGTTACAAAAGTAGACACGATTGATTGAATTGCGGACAGATCGAGTTGCATTAATTTCAAAACTACGATCAGTAATCTATATTATTTTTTTACCCTCAATATAACATAATCTCTTAAAACATGCCCAAAAGTTGATACTAGCAATATATATATGAAACAACCCCCCGGCTCCCTAGTCTTTAGACTAATTACAAGTATTATTTTTATATATAATTAAATATATATAATTTGGGCAAAAATCATCTTTACCCTTATTAAAAAAAATCCATCTTCATGCTATATATTGGTGGTCCAAAAATCCCATCAATCTTTATCCTAACAATTTTTTTTTAGTGTCTCCTTATGGCAAGAGAGCATAATTTATATATTACAGGAGAATTCTTTAACTCTCTCAGTACTTAAATAGATTTAGTTCTGACGATAAAGGAAACAATATCTAATGAGACTAAAAGTACTCTTCCAAGCATATCATGATATGAAATTATGAGGTAATGGATTATATATAGTTTCGTTAATTACTAGCTAGGTAATGGATTAACATTTTGTTTGTATAATCGGTTAATTATCTCGAGCCGAAAGCTAGCTAGCTAAAATCAAGAAAACTACTTGTTATATATCCAGATCATGATCATGATCATGAAGTGATCCAACCAATTAAAAGTTTCAACATATATACATAACTTCAGCAGAAGTTAATAAAAGATGCATGGATCAGTTGATCATTTGATCTAAACATGAGATATGTTCTTGTCCAAATTAGAAACACACGTACGATCGAGGATTTTATAACCAGTACGTACGTACGTACTAGATCACATGAGTACCCCACATGAAACTGTGAAACTAAACTTGCAAATTTGGACTGCTCCTCATGTATGCAATGCAAGATGCATATTCATGTAGCGGCTAGGATCTAAGATTAATTCTGCTGCATGCATGCGTGTAATATTTTAACCACTAAATCATGATCAAGGTAGGGGCCGGGAGTCATGATGATCATTACTTATGATCCACCAGACTTGAAATTCTATTTTTTTTCCCATGCTTAGATCAGGACATCCCACCTGCCATTAAATAATTGGTTTGGCAGTAGTGTATCCTCATCATTCTGTAAAAAAAAAACAAAAAGGCTAATTTCCTCTAGTAAAGTAATCTTCTTCGATCTCATGAATCTGTAAGGTTGCACGTGACAAGTCAATTAATATTGCTATTTTTCTTAATAAGAGGTCCATATTATTTAGTAATAGACCTCTTTTTTATATGAGTAATTCTACATACAACCATGAAATATGCAAACGTCGTATAATCGCTTTGAAAAAGAATGAGATCTACTATTAAAAAATTAATTTTTTTATGTGGGTCACATGTTTTATTCACTTTTTTCAAAGCGATTACGCAGCAGTTGTATAATTCACGGTTGCAAATATCTTTTCTCCTTTTATATATGCCTTATAGTATTATATATATAAATTTCTTATATATAATTAAAGGTCCGGAGACCCATTAATTAGTTACATGGTCACTGTTATAAGCATTTGCGAAACATTAATTTCACTCATTAGGAGTTTAGAGAAGTTCAAATATCACAATTATTCCCATACAATTAGAATAACGTCTCTTTCTAGCTAGGAATATTATGTTCCAAATAATGTTCACATCTACTAATGTGAATTACTTGGCCACATGATGAGTATGACCGGAGATGGTTTATAATTATTACTTTCTTGGCCACTTTTTTATGTACTTTGCATTTGATCTTATACGAAATATTGTTAATATGCTAGTTGTCAACATGCCATCGATTAAGGGGTGGAAAGATCAGTATTATATATAGAGTTCAAGCCCCAGAACAAATTCATGAATCTCTTCCCTGCAGCTAGCTATATCGATCATGATGAATTACCATTAATATCAGAGATACATGCAGATCGGGTAGGTGATAGAAATATAAAAGGAAAATCAAACACAAGAAAGTGGACAATTCATATCAGACTCTAGAAGCCTGGCCTGCCAAACGAAAAAAACAAAAACAAAACGAGTACTGGGAAATTCGAACCATTTTTTTTGTTTTTGTTTTTTTGGCTATATTAATAAGGGTGTAACCGGTCCGGTCCGATTTTGGACAAAATTTAAGACCGAACTGATATGTACCGATTTTGTATTTTTCAAAACCGATTACGCACCGGTTACCCTCTTAAACCGGTACTTCTGGTTTTACCAGTACTTCTGTTTTACCGGTTTCCGATCCGGTTTTCTGATTTTTTTAAAATGTAAATTTCACAATTTGTCATTAAAAATTTGTTTATAAAAAAAAAACTTTTAGTATTAATTATAAGTATTAGTATTAGTTATAATCTTTTAGTATTAGTTATAATCTTTTAGTAAAAATTTTTAGTATTAATTATAAGTATAACTATAATCTATAGTCTATATTAGACTATTAGTATTATTTATAAACTTATATATTAGTATTAACATTTAATTTATAAATTTATAATTATACATTATATATAAAACTTATTTATATTAATATTTAATATATATTTAAAATATTTTGTATAAAACTTATATATAAAAATATTATTTTTTATTTTTTTAAATCAACCGGTCCGGTCCAAAAAATTTCAAAATCAGAACCGGCCTGTTTTTACATTTTAAAAACCGGTTCCAGACCGGACCGGTTTTCTGGTTTGAGTTTACACCCCTAGCTATATATATCGGCCAAGATTACAAAAGGAAACTGAAATTACCCAAGTATCTCTGTAACGTAGCGAGAATATCTACCAATTCACTCAACAAATTGGTTAGTCGTCAAGCATGCAATTAATTTGATAAACAATCAAATACATAAAATAAACGAAGTGCGTAACACCAAGATTGGTATCGAAGGGAAACCCTTTAAAGAACTCTTTAAAGGTAAAACCCTACGTGGCAGCCAAACCCATAAAAGTTAATTTTATTATTTGAAAATCAATTACAAATAAAGTTCAATTACAAAACCTTTGTCAATTGATACTCTTATTTTATTAGACAAATGACCCATTTGTCTTCTACTACAGTAGCATCAAGAACTTCTAACGATCTTCAAATATTGGCTTTTCTTCTAGAACTCTAGTGGCTGAAACTCAATCACCTCAACTCCGACACAGAGTATGCACACACTCAAAAGAGAGATAAAACACTAGAAAATTCTCAAGATAATTTTATCACACTCAAGTACCATTCTCTGAGAGAAACAATATGAAAACTCTCTAAGAAATTTTCTCACCAAAATATGTACTAGAAAGTGCTCTAGAAAATATGCGGATCTGAATCTCTACTAATCTTAACCAATAGAATCTCTTAAATAAATAATTTGAAAATTAATTTTAATTGCAGTAGGATTCTGCTGAAGAAACAAATCTGATAGAAGTTTGATTTGTAGTAGGACTCTGTTGATGGAATGAGTTTGGTAGGAATTTGATATGCAGTAGAAATCTGCTGACGGTCGCGAAGTTGTCTCCTAATGGAATGTTGACATTTTGCGATAACTCTTTATTGCAGTAACAGATTTCAGATCAACCTCTTCTCTGGATAAGTGCAGATTCCTTGAGATTCGATTTTATCACTTACGACTTATCTAAACAACCTTTCATACCTCTTCGATAAACTTAATATTGTTATAGATAAAGTCATTAAATAATTTACATTCATCTAAAATTATCAACTTAATGATAGGATAACTTCTATCATTTTAGTTACCTAATCCTATATAAACTTATCAATTTAATCACCTAGTTTTAGCCAAACTTTTATATCTACAGAAACAATACCACCAAGAAAATCATGAAGAAAAAACAAAACAAAAAGAAAAGAATAAATTCTCTTAAATGCCAAGGAAACATATGACCCCATTCCCCCGAAATTGTCAACTTTAAAACAAAATTTGGTGTCATATATGCATCTATTTTAGTCAACATTTCATCATATCTTTTAAACGAAGGTGGTTTCCATGCATGTGATTTCATTTTTGTAAACAGTAATTAACTCAAAGCTCAATTCCCATGTACTATTGTATATACCCATGCATATATATAACAATTTAAGCATGCATGCATCTGTCTAACTAAGGTCCAATCATTAATGAATAAATAAAAAAGAAATATAAATTCATAAATGCATGCTTAAGCTTTAAGCTATGCCATAGGATTGGTTTTGAAGCATTTGGTTATGAAATAAATAAAGTTTCACAACTAAAAATGCCCATATATCTCCAAAGTACTCCCACCATTCTGTGATCCCAAAAACCTAAGTTTGTTTTGATCTTTGTGCACTCTTTTAAGAAATTCCTCTTAAAATAAATTGATGTGAATTAATTAAACGCTCCCTCCTAGCTAACACGTACACTCTGCATGCGATACCAAAAGCAAGCCTAAATCCTGACTAGACATTCCCTTGATCTTGATCTCTCTATATATGTTAAATCACCTTTACTCTAATAATACTCTTATCTCAAAAGTTTAACTAATAAATTAATATATCTTAATAATATATATGGAAATATACCATGCAAGCTACCATGACCCAATCTTCTCTTAAAGATCCCAATAGTAGCTACCTAGATTCATTTCCTCTCTATTCTCATTTTATTCTCTTTCAACCTCTACATTCACGGATGTTACTTGTAGATTTACTTCGATTCGATCCTATTTTTTTTTCTAGACCACATTGTAGATAAGAAAACTTCCTGCAACCATGAAAGAAAATAATTTGGTGTTTTTTTAACAATGCTTCTCTTTATTGCAAGTTTGGTGGTATGTTGATACCACTTGTTGTGTCGTGTGACCCATTATAAATATAAAAACCTTAAAACACCATTAATGTTTATAATTTATTACTATGGGTGCCACTTTAGTGGTCATGTGTTGGGTGTACGTGTCATATCACTAAGTCACTTAAATTATAAAGAGAAATTCTATTTGCAGTCCTGAAGTGGGGACTGCATGTGTAGGCACATGCTTAAATGAGAGAAAACATTATTTTAGGAGGGATAATTTTGTAATTTTATAAAATTTTAAAGTTAAAATAGCCTAGGCCTGCACATACAGTCCCCAAGTGGGGACTGTACCTAGCATTGCTCAATTATAAAATCTATGATAAAAAAATATCATTTTTTCCGAGCCTTTTAGAATAGTACGTACTTGGGTTTCATTTCAACACATGCACGTCCTGATCATCTATTTGCATAAGAAAGATAAAACAAGTATAAATCCCATTGAAGTGAAGCCGAATCTACATAAATGGTTTTGGTCCATATGAAATAGAAAAACTATGTTTGTAAATATATAGGTGCAAATGGCACACTTTATGCACTGATTTTCTTAGAGTTGGAGTTGTAAATGTGAAAGCAAAGTGTGTCCTTTGTACAAACAAAACGAATTTCATATAAGAAAAATTCTATTTATCATCCCTTACATCATACACCAATATGTGGTTTGTCATTTTGTTTTTCTATTTAAATACATATATTTACACAATTATACGCAGAATTTCTTTTCACAAAATAATTTCAGATGTACAATTCCAAAAGAGTACATACACATGAAAGCAAAGTGTGTGCATTGTAGAAGTAAACCAAGTAATTCTATGGAGGACAAAGTGGGACATGATATAAATAATTGCGCCAGAAAAAAGGCCAGGTGTGCATGCATGTGATTCATACTTCAGCTAGCGCACTAATTATGAAATGGAATCCATGAAATAATTTTAGATGTACAATTCAATTAATATGAGCAAAGTGTGTGCAATGCAGTAAAGTGTAATAAACCAATTTATAATATGAATGACAAAGTAGGGCGTAGATTCTACATGGACAAAGGCCAAGTGTGCACGTGATTCATACCCCGGTGTCATCACGACAAACTCTTTGATTGCCACTCAACTTGACCTATGACTCACATTATATTATTGAGTACTGCTTTATACTTGTTTGTCGATGCAGATTAAAACATATCTTCTATATATATATATATATATATATATATATATATATTATGACATGATATAATTTGATTTATGATATAAAATTATCAAATTATATCATTCAATACCGTGAAGGAAGTGTCAATATTCCTACTAATGAAAATAAAGACTCCATGAAAAAATTTTAGATGTGCAATTTTAAAGTTGCGTTTGGATATTGAAATGATCTCAGATGATATATAAATAATAATATTTTTTGAGTTTCGTTGAGATGTGTTTGAATATAAATACGTTAGATATGTGTTTAAATGTAAATAGGTGTTGAAATATGTGTTTGAATGTATGAAAAATGTTTAGACGAATTTAAATTTTTTTTTTATAGAAAGTTAAAAGAGTATTGAATCCCATTAATAATTAGTTTGAAATGGATTGAGATCAATTTAACAATCAAATATAGCCTAAAAGACTCCATTAAACGTGATAGCAAAGTGTGTGCAATGCAGCAATAAACCTAGACAAACAGGCAGATTTTATAACGACAAACTATTGATTGCCACTAGACTTGACATCTCTTTTGCAACCACATATCTAGCATCATTTTTATGGTGTTCTTTCTAGGTTTTAGGCCCAATTTGGAACTTGGAGTTCAGTTTAATTTTAAACTAAGTCTAATATCCAAATACCAAATTCTCAAATCATTAAACTTAAAACCTCTTTAAACATGGGACCTACAACTTTTTTTAACTTAACACCTCTTTACATGTGGGACCCACAAACTTTTTCAACTTCCCATAAATACATCCAAACACATCTAAATTCATCTTAGGTGGCTCCCACAAAATTCACTCCACCATCTCAACTCATTACTATTCATAAAGAACTCAATTCATCTTAACTTAGCTCAACATCTAAACGTGGCCTTAGTTGGTTCAAATTAAGAAGCATCATATGGATTATTTACATATGAAAAGAGCTAAATGCAGTCGCCGTGCATAATCGCGGTGGAACCGGTGCCCACGTGGAAAATGAAACGCACCGTTTTAGTCAAATACTTAAATGATTTGTTTCGTCCCAAAGAGATCCCCTCCCTTCGTCTTCCCACAAACTCTCCCTCCCTTCGAAGACCACGAACTCTCCCTCTCTTCGTCTTCCCACCTCTTCCTTCCCACAAAGCTCTGCCTCTCCATTTGCACCATTATTCCACCATCGTCTTCCCACCAAGCACTGCCTTCACACGAAGGGATGCCTCTCCCTACCTTCGTCTTCCCACCTTCATCTTCCCATGAAGCTCTGCCTCTCCCTCCCACAGTTCGCTTATCGTCGTTCACCCTTTCTCCTTGCAAGATTTGTTTCCATGGTAGTGTTTCCTTCACCCCTTTTCAACCCTCGAAGTCTTCATTTCCCCCCTTCTCCGAATCGAAGTCCCCTAGAAGAATTAAAATCCTGAAACCCTAACCCTAACCCAACCCCTTCCCCTTCATCCCGAAACCCTAACCCTAACCTAGCACCTTCTCCTTCATCTTGAAACCCTAACCTAGCCCATTTTTCTTCATTCCAAAGCCCTAACCTTGAAAGGAACCACGAGAAGGTGATCAGTATTTTTGGTAATTAGTCACCCCTGTCCAGGTGGAAGGCAAGCATTTCTTCTAACTTTTTGAAATATGCTTTTCCATATTCTAGCATTTCTTCAAACCCTAACGTTAATAGTTGTATGAGTTTTACGAAGTTAGTTTCTTAATTTGCATAATTCTCGTAGTATTAATTTGCATCCAGGTAATTACTTACTTTCCTTTCCCCCATCAAATTGCATGGTGATTATGGTATAATAATTACCATTTGCTTGTGATGATTATTGAGGATAATACATGTTTTTTGATGTAGAGATACAAACAAAAATATATTTGGTGGATTCTACAAGACTATAATGCTTGATTTATACCGTTTATGGAGGCATTTATTAATACTATAAAATTCAGTCTTGGTATCTATCTCAATTTAAAGTTATAAAAAATGTTTAGAAATGGCTCGGACAATCTCAATTTTGTAGCATAGGCATGCACTCTGGGTAAGATTAGCATCAAGTTTTGTAGGGATCTTTTCTTTTTCAATTTTTGGTTCATGAGTGGGTTAGAGCCAAAAACCAGAGGACATCAAAAGGACAAAAGCTTTTTGTCCACTGTCCACATCTATTTTAAGTATGCATATTTCTGTTTGCATACTTTAAAAAAATATACTATCATGTTTGCACATCATTGAATGCAGCAAACAAACTGTGACAAATTATTACTTATAAAAAGTGAATAACCATAACATTTATGGTTCATGTTAGAATGTCATCGTCATCAATGTCTTTTTCATCCTTTGCTAAACATATTTTGGGTCAACCATTCTGCTTCTGTGAGGCTGAAGTCACACTGAAATACTCAAATATTGTAAGAAATCCAAGACGACCCTTCTTAGGGTATCCAAAGTACAACACATATGTAACTACATCATTTGTAACGTAAACCGTTTAATATAATGATTAATATAGTAAACCATCCAACATTTTTTATATATATGTATGAAATGATCAGAGATTACCATATTGCAAGTATCTCAAGTGGGTGGATAGTAATCAATACATAGAGGCTGATCTTCGAGAAAGAATAAATGAATTGTTAAGGAAGGAAAAAGAGTTTAAGAAGATACTCAGCGATATAAAAAAGATGGAGAATAAGCTTCGTAAGAGAGTGAATGAGATCGAGAAGAGAGAGTTGGTGCAATCCAATAGAAATGAGGAGGTTCTGAAGAAGGAGTTGGTGCTTCTTGAGCAACAAGCTAAAATAAGGCATTCATGCACACTACTCCGGGTGTATTGGCTTTTGCAGTTGTTGTTTCATGTTACTTGGTAGTTGTTTGATATTACAACTTAGTCTAAACATATAGTTTAGGTGTCAGAAATTATTTAGACTAGCTGTTTCATATATGTTGGTGATGTTGTTTGATATATTTCAGACTAGTGTTAGAAGTTATTTAGATTAGTTGTAAGCAACTAGACAAGTTAAGAATTTGAATAGATTTTAAGTTAGAAACGCTTTCTGGAAGATTTTATTTCCAGCAGTAGACTAATTTTATTTAAGTTATAATTTCAAGAGATTTGAAGTTGGTGAGCAATATTTTGGACAATATATTATTCAATATAGTAAGTCTGCTAATACTTCTAGCAGTAGAATAATTTTAACTTCAAATAGTCGACAAACTTCTTCTAGTTGTAGAAAGACTAGACAACGAGATACACTCAAATTTGCAGTAACATCAAACCAAGCATGTTTTTGACATGTTATTAAATTCTGAATTCAAATATAGAGTTTCTTTCAAGGATATTGATATTGCAATGCTCGAAAAGAGGACATCTTTACAGCTACACGGTGGAGTTGGCAAAGGAGATCTAAAGAAACGTGGACATGACATGAGTTGCAAATCCATTCATAGCTCTTATTCATAGCCAAAGACCAAAAGCCAGTAACCATACTAGTGCCCATACCATCCTTTTTAATGCAACCCACGCTTGCTTAACAAAATAATATTACTTTCAAATGTTGAAAATACAAAAAGAATAATCATTGTTTCTATCATTCTTTGGATTGTTCAATAGAACATGAAAAATGGTATAATAGCATAGAAAGTGTCTAGGAATTACATTCAATACACAAAAATTTTCAGAAATTAAAATTCAACCATATCATTGCACGGATTGTGATCCATCCAACCCAAGTTGCACGGGTTGTGCTCCATCCAACCCAAATTATAGCTTTAATGAATAATATGCAAATACTAATGTGATGTCAATATTACTATTAAAATATGAAAAGTTTAGAAATATTACATTTTCTTGCGCATGTTGAACATTGGACATATCTATCTCTGATGGGCCAAATAAACTCATGCACGTGTCTAGGACTGGTGTATCTCATTCTTCTTGCTAATAATCAAGTAACAAGTAACAAAACCCATTTGTAATATTTGCATTAATAAAATAACCCACATAAACATGTATTTTGTAATATTATTAATATTAAAAATGTGTACTTGTTTACGTTTCTCCTTTTATGTTGCTTTCTTTTTCTTTGATTTAATCTTTAGTATGTTTTTCTCTATCCTGGATACTCTCCTCCTCAGGGATGAGGGTCTCCATTTCCATCTCACAACAAGTGGACTGAGTACTTATTTTGAATTACCAACTGTAGTTGTGTCCGATGTCGTACAACCAACATTGAAACTCATTACGGTCATAGATGGGGGTTGTTTGTTCTCACGATATAAGTCAATCATTGCATATAACTTCTTAGTTGCGTCATCATTGTGCTCATTGGAACCCGCTGCATGAGTTATCATCTGATAGCATATATTCAACAGGTTTGAATATTTGTTGGCATCTAGCCACTAATCCCATACGTCATAGCTACTGTGGATTAACGTGTATCTCCTTTTGATGTCCTTCTTCCATCGATCTAAAATGTACCTATCTGACAATCATTTTATTTGGTTAGATTTGAATATGACCAAAATATGCCTACACAGTATCTCTTTCATCTGAAATAACTCACATGAACATTTTGCATCGCAATCTTCCTCATTAAAGTCCACAGAATGTGTAACCAGCTTAGTGAACTCTTCAGCACAAACTTCATCTTCTACCATATAGGTTTTCATTACACCATCCCTTCTAAGTAGAGCTGGGTCCATATCGAGCACACTCATAACTTGTTGCTCAACTTTCTTAAATTTAGCGTCAGTGTACAATTCTTGAAATCTTTTTTCAATTAGAGATCTAGAAAGATAGGGAATTGTGATGTTAAGTGAGTGGAAGTCTGCGTTATTTTCATTCTCAATGCGTTGTCAAACTGGTCGACAAACTCCTTCAAATTCGTCATTGCATGAACATAACCGTAAAAAAAAAGCATTCATGCTTTCGCTTTGCAGGGTTGTACTCATTCTAGCCCAAAAGTAGTCTTTTAGGAATACCGATACACAATGCCTCTGCTTAGTGTATAAACTTTACAACTAGGCATTCTCATGCAAGTTGTACGTGTTAATTAACCATTCCCAACATTTCTCAAACTCTTCAATTGTTTGAGTTTCATACACACATTTCATCAGCTGATTTTTCAACCCACTTTTGTAGGCACCATGGGAGTCAAACTTCTCAGGAAATTTTTTTAGTATATGCCACAGGTAAAATTTATATCGGCTTTTTAGAAAGACAATAGCAATTACATTTTTCATTTCTCTCTCTTGATCAATGATAATAGCTTTCAGAGCTATACCTTCCATACACTGCAACCAGGTTTTGAATAACCACTTAAAATTCTCTGTATCCTCACTGAAATTAACCCTACTCCAAAAAGAATTGACTGTTCATGGTGGTTTATACCAACAAATGGTGCAAATGGCATCACATATCTATTCTCAAGTATGTAGTGTCAAATGTTACCACATTACTAAAATATAGATAGGCTGCTCTACTGTGTGGATCTGCCTAAAAGATATTTTTTAACCTCTCATAATCATCTAAATCTGCTAATGCAAAAAATCAGTTATTCTTGTACTGCATCCTACAAAAATACTCTCGAATCACTCCAACACCACATTTCCCAAGTCGTAGATTTCGTGCCTTATCGATGTAATTGCGACAATCCTTTTTAAAAAATGAAAGGTTCTCGAATTCACTCGCGCCAATGACAAGAGATCTGAAGCTCTTATTCATTCGGATGCCAGCCAAGTCGTTTGTATCTATGTCTCTTTTTACAAACTTACTCACTTCTCTATTATATTGAAAGAAGCAAGATTTTTGTGGACTGAGGCCATGATTATGGTATTATTAACTGTTGTCAACCGCATTTTTTCCTCAACTTTTAAGGCATTAATTTTTGTCTTACAGTCTGTCTTTCCTGTCCGATGTGGTTTGGCAATATTCAATGTCCTATTCTGGGCCATCCCACCATGAACACAACCAATGGTGACATATCTGACACTTTCATCCTCTCCCCTCTCACTCATTTGTGTCATTGCTCCAAACTCGCATTTCTTAACATATTACTTATAACAACTCACTAATCCTTCAAAAAAATTAAACTTTATCCCCAACTTTGACTCCTTAATCATATCACTACCATCCATTTGCACTAACTGAGGTGTCACGGTAGTGCCAACATTGGTTTTCCGTGAATCTGGTCTATCCTCTTTACTTTCTTCATCAGCTCTAAAGGAGGTATATGGCGCTTTAGTTTCCCTACAATCAGGTGTATCCTCTTTAGCAACTCTTGTGCTAGTTGTGGAGCTTGTAGTGATGAGAGGAGTTGGAAGTCTCATTCCATAATGAAATGGGTAACCAGCATTCAGCTTAAAGCACAAAAATGAAAGCAATTAAACTTCTAAAAAATGCAAACTTATAAAAGAAAAAAAATAAGAACATAGTTGCATCATCACATGAATGTTGCTTGGATATTGGTTGCCATCTGGATATGGCAGAAAAGCCAGTGACCATGCAAGCACTGGTCCATAGTAACCGTGCATGTAATTTGTAAAGTTTGGACCAATTTTTGGGATGTCCTAACATAAAAATAATAATGATAATTAGTAAGCACGAAGTTGATGTATTCTGACAAAAAATATTGAGCACACCCATTCCAACAAATTTTTTAAATAATATAACATACCACGATTGAGAAATTTAAGTTAGATGGTGTTAGCAGAGATAGATGTTCTTCCCCTTTTCCCGTGCCCTGTACAATAATAGTTATTCAATAAATCCACAAAAAAATGAATATTGATAAAAATAGTTCTTCAATGCTCTAAAACAAGTTGTATTCACATCAGCCGAATTTAAATAGGAATTATGGTACTTTTTAAACAAGGGATTGATTCCCCCATTTTAGCAGGGGTCCAATAATTGAAAGAATTCAGTCTAATCTTGTTAGTAGAGTAGTTTGGTTTAATATCAAACCCCCCATTGCCTCAGTTGTACCCTCTCTTCAAACATCATTTGCTCATAATCAATATTTAACCAAAACTCAGTTGTAATTCTAACAAAATATAGTCAATAAGACAATGTATAATAAAAATAATTAACCAAAACTTAGTAATAATAAAAACCAAAAAAAAAATTTGAATCTATATTTATAGGAAATATTCTATTGATAGTCCTTTCAACATTTTAGGTAGCTCCAACCCCCTTGCCCTGCTTTCTCTGGATCTTGTTCATGTAGAATTCAAGATCTTTGCTTTCCATTTTGGTCATCAATATGCACTTGCAAGTCTTACAAAAGAGGATAAATAATGCATTTATGTTCGAGAATTATGTGGCAAATGAAAAGCTCTCACCAGATACCAGACAACAAAATTCACATCCATCTTTGGAAATTATGGAACTCATTACTTGTTTTAAACTGCATTTAAGAGGCAGGGGGAGCATTTTTTCAGTGCAGACAAAACAAGGCCAAAAGAGAAGTTTTAGTGACCTTATTGATATTCCAGTTAATACTTAGTACATACAAATATAATGCTATCCCTTATTAGAAATGCATGCTAAAGAGAAGTTTCATTGCTATCAAGGGAATCAATGTAAGAGAAACAAATTAGAGTTTAAGGCCAAAAGATATCGCTATTGGAAGCTCAGGACAAATTAGAGTCTACAGAGATTAGTGATATTAGAAGCTCAAGATTGGAAACAAAAATTGAAGGGGAATCAGTTCACATCTTCTTGCGGAATGGAGCAAATACACACGAAGATCTAGTTGAGATTAGTAGTTGATTGAGAAAATAATAACAAAAATCTTATCAATGTCTGATAAAGCTACCAATGAAGATGACCCGCACGAAGATCTTACCAGTTTGCACCAAAGACCAATGACCTTACCATGCTGGATCCATATTGAGCACACCAAAGATCTTACCACGAAGACGACCCACACGAAGATCGTAGAAATCACCAGTGCCAACGAATGTGGTACTAGTCGTAGAAATCACGAAAAAGATCTGCATTTTTCATCTACCCACGAAGATGACCCATACGAAGACCCAAAAATCTGTCTTTTTCATCTACCCACAAAGACAACCCACACGAAGAAGAAGACGATCACCACACGAAGAGCTCTAAATGTCTTTCTTTCTATTTTCATCTGTTTTGGTTTTTGTTTTTTAATTGAAAGGCTGACGTGGCAAAGACAACTCTCTGCAGTTATGCGCTGCGATTGTAGCTAGAAAAATTGTTACATATTATTAATTTGTGCAAATTAAGAAGCATCATCTAAGTTATTTAAATGACATAATTTAATTTAGGAAAAATATTGGGAGCAACTACTATTGGGAGTAGCCACTTTTGCACACCTTACGTGACATCATTCAAGCCGCACATCTCTCAAATTCAAAATTATTACCTAACTGAGAGAGAGCTGATGAGAGAGAGAGAGAGCAGAGATGAGAGAGAGACGATGAGAGAGAGAGATTGAGATGAGAGAGAGAGTCGATGAGAGATGAGAGAAAGAGTTAAGGAGAGAGAGACGATAGTGTGAGAGAGATGAAAGAGAAATGCTGAAGAGAGAGAGGGGTAGAAGCCGTTTGTTGTGTTTTGCACCAAAAAAAAAAAAAAGAAACCAGAAGCAGCCATACATTGTGTACAACTACAGCTACAGTGACTACTACGTAGTAATACTCTTTAATTTATGAGCAAAAATTATAAAATACCTCATGCTTATAGTATAAAAATTGTCTTTTCGTATAACCTAATTAACGTGTGATAGCACACAAGTATGGAACACGTGCGCAGCCGGGCTGTGTCCGGATACAGTCTACGTCCCACCCTGCCATAATGATTATTAATTAACCGGTACGCCGCTGCACTGCCCACCGCACACTCTCCGCTTTCACGTTTACTACTCGAACTCTCGAAGCCCAAAAAAAATCAGTTACGGAGAAATTAGACTACTTATATATAACAAAAAAAAAAAAAGCAGATTTTAAAGGCATACGACTGGTCTGGATTCTGTCAGTCTCCCTCACTCCCACCAAGCTCACGCGTACACCGTGGGTTCCGATCCCCGAGGCCCTACTCGCTTGCTTGAGATGTGCAAGATGCGTACGCGGTGGGCCCCACTCACTTGCTGGAGATGTACGTGAGATCTTGGACGTGTGTACGGGTTTTACCTAAATAATTGGAAAGTGTAATAATTTTTATCTCCTGATTTACTATTTAATTTTTTTTTATTTTACTATTTTTTTAAAATATAATTTTTTATATAATATAAAAATAAATAAATTCAACGAATCAATGTAATTATATAATTTAATATTAAAAATAAATTAAATTTTATAAAAGTTGAACTATATAATTATATAGATGGATTAAATTTATTTTCTGTTAATTTATTTAAGAAAATGAGATTTTTAATCTAAATTTAAAGAAAAAATAATAATTGAATAATAAAACACTAGTAAAAAAAAAGTGTAAAGAAATAATTGGGTAGGTGGCTCACTCTGTGTGGAAGACATTGCGAATGCATGCATGCATATCTCTCACCTTACAGTTTTGGTCGGTACTTGGGCAGGCTGGTCGGAATTGTTTTGCTTTGATGGGAAATAAACATCATTTGTCTCTGCCTCATCACCATTAATTTTATCAGTAACAAATTCAAATCTTCTCTTTTCAATGTATAACGCAATATTTCATTTGGAATTCAAAAAATGTAGAATTTCAAGGAATAAGGTTAATCTGATCTTATCTTATAATTTTATTCTTTAAATATTACTTAAATACGAATATTTTTTAATTTTAAATATTTAATTTTTTTTTCTAAATATTACTTAATCGTTATAATTTTTTTAAATTTTCAAAAATAATATAAAACAATTCAATTTTTTTAAATCTTAAATAAATTATCATACAATTTTTTTTTCAAATTGTTGCTAACTTCTTATTTACTTAAAAAAAAAAAAAGCTTCGTACAACTTCAAGTTGTAACTTGGGGTAGGAGTCCAACCACATTCTCTATAATATAGTTAACTACATGAAATAATCTTCGGATCAGTCACTATTTGGCAGCAATCAAGACACAACTGACGTGTGAGATTTTATTTTATTTTATTTTCTCTTTCATTTAACAAAATTTTAGGAGAGATAGGTTAGAGAGAGAGAGGGCGATGAGAACTTGAGGAGAGAGAGAGAGAGGTTGAAGGTGATGGCGGGATGTGACATAAAATTGAAAAAAATAAAAAGTACAGGGTATATAATAAAACAGTAACTGATATATAACAGAACTCCACATGTACATAGCATCATTGACAAGAGTTCTCACCTCTAGATAATCTTAATAATCTAATTATTTGAAACATTTTTCAAATTGTATTTGATTTTCATTTTCTTCTACTATAATTAATATGAATGGTTGTGGAGGCTCCTTTTTTCTCCCCATCCTTTATGGCTTTTGATATTATAATATTATACTATCACTTGCTTCGAAACGTGTTAAAAGAGAGTTGTGGTCCATTGAGCACGAGCTAATTCTATAAGATCTGGCAGGTTTAGAGGTTATGAGAACGATGTTTTGGATTTCTACATCTTATAGAGAAAGCTCGGATGGAGTTTCTTATAATAAAAGCACTTTCAATGCATCATGTAATATATATTTATATATATATAATTAACTCAATATAAAAAGAAGCTCTAAATTTGACGTGCACTATTCATATATGTAAGAACTTTTATATTTGTTTCTCACTTAATTACTAGAAGAAAAAAATGAATATTTATGATAAATTATTTATGATGTGAATGAGTGTTTGTAATAAGAATAGATTCATTTTGACATAACATAGTTATCTTAATATAAAATAACTAATCATAAATAAATAATTTTTTTTGTAGTATCCTCTGCATTCAAATTTCTCACTTTCTTATTTGTAAGACTTTTTTTTATTTCTTCCAATTTTACTTCCAACACCTTAGATTTGTAAAATAATGCTCATTCATTTATATTTAATTACATTAAATATATATATATATATATATATATATATATATATAGTTAAACTCTTTTATAAAGAAACTCATTTATTAAAAAACAAAAAAAAAATAGTAGCATATAATTATATGCATAAACTGTTTTTTCGGTTTTAAGTTTTTGAGGGTAGAATATAAGGAAAATGATTTACACAATATTTTTTATAATATTTTACATAATTATATTTTAAATGAAGAATATTTTTATAAAATATTTTATAAAAATAATATTATTATATTATATAATATATCATATATATATATATATCATTACTCAAAAAATAATAGCATAAATACAATCACACCACAAAACGATGCCAGGGCGGAGCAGTCATTGCATTAGAGCATTGGTATTGGATTAGCCAAATGTCTTTCCATCTTTAAATTTAGCAAACATCATCCATATCTGTTCCACATTGAATTAGCTAAATTGTTTTCATCCAAACTATAAACTACAGTAAATCTATTCTTCTTTTCAAATATGAAAAGAACTATAGCAAGTCTAAAAGTATTTTTTAAGATTATTATATTATAGATATGAGATTTTTATTCATATGAGATTTTACTATCTATATATATATGAGATTATTATATTATAAATTGTTAGATTGTGAAAATAAAAATGAATATGATTTGTTGGAGGTTATTAAAGATTATGAAAATAAAATAAAAATTAATAAAAAAATATAAATAATAAAAAATAATAATATTTTATTATTATAAAGAGTGTGATGACTAATCTAATGTAGACTTCAAGTTTTAAATAATTAACTAAAGATAAAAAAATTATATATTAATTAAAATTTTAAAAATAAGATAATCAATTCAATATTAATGCTCTTAGTTTGACTCGCCAAAGTGGAAGACTTTGAATTTCTTTTTAGCACCAACGAACAGTCAAGTAAGCACACCGCACACGCGGCTTGGCCCTACTGCCAACGTTGACGACGCGGACGCATGGCGACGTGACGACAAAAAGTCCCCAAGCGAAAGCGAAAGGTTTTGGAAGAGGGGCATGAATCACGTGCACTTGCCGCCCACAGTATAATACTACAATATTTTATTTTTTTAAATTTTTCTTGTAGTTGGGCATGATTGCCTTTTTTATTTTTTTGTCTCTTGGCTCATACACGTTTATCTCCTGCGCCACTCTCCCACCTGTCTTTCTTTTTAGATAGGAAAGTTCACTCATCATTTTCATACTATATATTATATATAATTTTTTAATTTTTTTATTACATATATAGTATATAGATAATAAATAAAATAATTTAATTAATTTACAAAAAATAAAAAAAAAATTAAATTTTAAAATATTAAAAAAAATAAAAATTAATGTGATATATCATATGTGGAGACAATGAGTAGCCTCTTGTATCTATCTTATCCACTTAGCTAGATCCCACCCTCACGACATTTTGCTATCTTTTATTTATTTTTTTTTTTTATAAGCACTACGATCGCTATCTTATGCAAACTACGTCGCTCATTTTTTTTTCCCGAAAAACATATTTATATTATATTTTATTAAATATAAAATATGAGAATACCAGCTTGAATATTGACGGGCCGGGATGAAAAGTTATCTGCAAACTCATAATAATGTCCATGTGATAAATTACGTACTTAATTAGTCATGCACATGCATGTGAATAATATAATGTTATAGTTATGGAACCATGCATGCATATGCATGACCTCTTTGATCAAGACCTAAAATTATCAGAAATTCGCTATCCTTTCCGATCGATCACCATATAATTAAAGCGTGAAGTCTATCTGCTTTTTGTAATTAACTATATTTAATTTGCCTTGCAAGAGATGAAAGTAGTATTTATTTGCTTCTTCGTGACACCTCATAAAGTAGCCGGCTTTAAGCATTTCTTAATGCATCATGCTCAAGTTGGGTACGATCTTCTCGTAAAATTCATACCAGAACCACTACAAGAAAAATGAGCTTTTGTGGTCATTTAATTACGACAAAAAAGTTATTTGTAATCAAAACAGACTCATTTTAACTGTAAATATGAAATTAAATAGCCGACTTTAACGAGTTTACCTATCTATTTGCAGTCGTGGAAGAGATTTATAGCTAATAGATTCTACAATATTTTTTTGAATATTTATTGATGTCCAATAAATAAATATTATGAGTCTAATTTTATGTGTTTATCTTTCTTTACTTGTGTTATTTGCAACTTATATAACGTGTAAATACATCACTTGTTGTGAAATGTATTAGATTTATAAATACTAATAATTTCTTATATATACTACTAATTGATTTATTTGGAAGGTTTTAACATCAGAAACATGTTGGAGATACTAATATATATATATATATATATATTCATGTTAGATTGTTTTTTGACAACTGTTATATCTTAACCTTTAATTGAAATTGGTATCTATATCAGAAAAAAAATTATAATTACAAGTCGATACAAAGAACATGATCATGATATCCTCCACGTGATATATGGCATGATTTGATTTACAAGAGAACTTAATTTTAAACTTCTCTTGCAAGTCAAATTTCGTAATATTATTAACAAAATATATGAATGGTGTATGTTCTACACATTATCATAAGCATAATATTTCTTCTATATATAAGAGACTAATAATTTCAGTAACATGACAAAATATCCATTTCATGACAATTAGAAAAACTAGAAAGACAAAAACAAAAAAAAAAACAAAAAAACAAATGGACACACACATATTTATATATATATATATATATATGTCTCTTTCTTATTTGCTTTCAATATTAAAAATTCCCACACTACCCCTATTCCTTTGAATCAATTGAAAGTTTCTAGAGGATACCAAGCTAAAGCTCTCGGAATATATTTTTATTCATGTGAGGCTTGATGTCCTTGGAGTTAATTTAATAGGTGGAGATATAATTAGCAAATACTATAAGAAAAATAAATTTTTACGATTAATTTATTACAATCAAAAGATTATTTATAATTAATTTTAATTATAAATAATTATTTTATTAAAATTAATTAATTATAAATAAATAATTTTTTTATAGTGAAAATTGGAGTAGTTAGCTAATTAACTACGGCATCTGGCCTCGGGAGAATAAATTAAATCAGCTGGCCTCCTTCATATTCGGTAAGCGTACGTAGCAAGAGTTCAAGATGTTGGATTGAAAGTCTTAACTCAGTCAAAGAGAGTCGATTTTTATTATTGAATAATTAAGAAATACGCATCTTGTTTCTAAGAAAATCAGTACTGACCAGTAGTTTCGACCAAGCTTCCAGTACGTGTTGTTTTTAAATTTTAACACTATCCGGCCATGAGAAGACGTTTTTAGTCTCTGGTAGTTGCGTTGTCTTGTCAAGAAGGTTGGCTTAATAATTGCTATAACCCATGTTTTTTTTTTTTTTTTTTTATTTACTCAGTTTGACATACTAATTTCTTATCTAGTCCCCCAATATTCCCACTATGTTTTATTCACAATTCAATTCTCTCATGCCCATGAGGTCTTGTTTCTTCGTCTTTTTTTTTTTTTTTAATTTTAAACAAATTAAAAAAGAGATATAAAAGGAGGAGATGGGACACTACATATAAAAATCTCGTTATAATAATTCAAGTGCTCGAAAATAAAATAAAAAATAATAGTCAAAAACCTTAAGTTCGAGCAGATGTCCTAAGCTTAGCTGCTGCAATTGAATATTGTAGATGTAAGCTGCCACAACCGGAAGAAAGACACTGCAATCCTAATATTATGGTGCATTTTGTAGGAGAACACTATTTCCATGTTCTCATGATTCGGAGGAAAATAGTGACATAGTAGCACGATCGTTAACAGCACCAAATGAGGACTAACCACCTAGAGGAATGGAATTGGAGTATTTTGAAGATTTGAAGCCAAAGATCGTTTATTGGTGTACTGTGTGTGGTAGTTCGAATCTTGGAGCAGCGGCGGCACGTGGGATTCATGCAAGGCTTGGGCTTGATCAGCTTTTAATTTCGACTTCCAAGCGTAGAAGCTGTCAAAGTAATACAAGGGTAAATCCCAAGATCGAATTCACAGGTACAATGAGAATTTAGCAAACATTTCATTTTCGCAAGACCACATATTACCGTTTGGAGTGACACGAAAATTTTAAAATAATCAGCAAAGAGAAATAAATTCCTAAACTTAACCACTAACAATATTAACACCTAAATGTGGATATTTACTAAGGGAGTGTAGAGTGAATTATGAGTGAAATTGTCGGGACGTTCAAGCATAAGCAAAGCTGAAAATAAAAGAGAATCTATTTTTCTAAAATTGCTAAGATTAAAGGGATTTAAAGAAATCGTATGGAAGTTGACTTAAACTTGTAAGAAACAATTAAACAAACACTTGGGATGCAATTTTCACCCACTAATTTGATGATGGATTTACTTCTCTTTTTATTTTCTCTCGACCATTTTCTCATTCCTAGAAATCATAGTCGGATAATATAACAATGAACCACAATTTTATTTTAATAAAACTACTTGATAAATTATATAACAATCATAGAAAATGAAAGAAAATTATTAAAGTCATGTTACTTGTTCAAGTATCAATTGTGCCTTTACGTCAACAATTGATCTAAACCAAGAACAAAGAACTCTAATATTTTCTAGATGCACATTGAGATATAATCCATCAAGTTAATCATCAAAAGCACTAAATATTGAAGTAAATCTAATCCCAAATAGTCACGGGTTACTCATTGAATCCCAAGCTAAAAATCTAGCCTATCATCTCTAGATTAACAAAATGCTCAAGAAAATTAAAATCTAACATCATCATATACTGTTTCAAATGAAATTCACTGAATAAAAATATACTGTATCAATCAGATATGCTGAAATTCAAAACCCAAAAACATACAAACTTGCAGAAAAATAAATTGAACTGGAAAAATAAATTGAAGAGGAAGATGAACACTGTGCGAAAATAAAACTGAAGGAAGAAAAAAATGTGCGGAAGAAAAACTTGTGGAAAAAAAAACTATAAAATCAAAAACTGCCGGCGCACGAAATTCCCCTTTTCTTTATATACCCTCTGTTTTGCGTTTTATGCCTCCAGATCATACGTTTCGTCTCTCTGCAGTGTGCACGCCTCAGCCTCTGCGTTTCACGTCCGCATCGTCCGCGTTTTGCTTCGCCCCTGTGCTGCGCGTTTCTCTCGTGCGTTTCAGCTCCCGCATTTCAGCCCACGTTCGTACAGTTCATCTCTCCGCAATGTGCACGTCTCAGCCCACCAGGCCTTGATGCTGCGCGTTTTGATCTGCCTGCAGTGCGCACGCAGCTCCTGCGTTTCACGTCTGCAGCCCAGCGTTTCGAGCTGTCCAATTTCGTGCGTTTTGACGTGCGGTCCAGGTTCGCGTTTCATCTCCATTTCCTGCGTTTTGCGTCTCGCCCAATCCGCGTTCCACTTCGTCCCTGCTGCTGTGCGTGAACTGGTCTTCGTGCGAGCTGCTTGCAGTGAAGCAGTTGCTGCTCGTCCAGCAGTGAGGTCCTGCGTTACAACTCTTTTTAAGTGTAAAATATCATAACTTTACATAGAGTCAAGTACTAAAAATCAATACATAATTAAGTGCTTAATTCATTTTTTGTTAAATAATTCATTCACTTAAGCAGCTTTATCATGTAATTTTTACCACTTTATCACAGCAAGTGAGCCCCATGCGCTTGTCAAACCACGGCTTTTTTTGACTCATTTAATAAATCGGTGCCGGAAAAGTACAATAGTGTGGCGCTTGTATAGATGTGGTACTGGACGAAAGATATACAGTAGATCATGCAATTTACGACCTAAAAGGAAAACAGACAGAAAAGAAAACCATGTAACATGGGAGAAGGAGAGGTCAGATGGAGACTAGAGAACGGCTCGCCTCCCTTCTGTCCAGAAAAGATGGAGTTCTTCTGCTCATCATTTTTATATTGCACATTTATTAAGAATAAAGAATAAAAATATATGTATAGTGTAGTGTAGTGATGATAAATAGATTTTTTTATACATTAATAATGTACATTAGCCCTCGACGGCATGTGCCAATGGTGAAAACCAAATTTTTAGTTAGCTAGGGAAAACAATAATATAGTTTGACAACAACTGAAAACCAAATGTGGCTATGTCAGCACATACCTTATACATAGATGTGCCAATGGTGAAAACCAAAATTTTTTTCTTCTAAAAGGCGATAGATTAAGAATGGAGTAATGCTCGATAAAATTATAAATTATGTAAGTGTCATTTATGAGTAATATTATATACAGTCGTAAAATACATAAATGTCGTACAATCGTTTTAAAAAAGAGTGAAATTTATTATTAAAAAATTAATTAATTTTATATTTATTTATTTTTTTAAATTGATTACATGATATTTATAGATTTACTATTATAAGGATTATTTCTCATAAATATAAGTGGTGGTGGTGGTGGTGGTCACTGATTTTTCCGAACGTGGCAGTGCTAAAATAAACGTGCACCAAGGCAACAAAACAAAAACGTTATTTTCAGGATACGCATCAAGTAAAACGTGCCCAATAACTAATACCTTTCTGGGAACCGTATATTTTCTTGTTTGAATGCATTGATGTAATATTCATTACATTATATTTTTTAAAATAATTAATTTAGAATTGACAGAATATGATATAAATTAGATCAGAAATAATATATAATATTTATTTATCTATCTATTTATTTATTTATTCAAACAAGTGGGAAGAATATCTTGATTTAACAATCAGACAAACAAGGACGAACCACTCAACGTGCCCTTTACTTTACCCTTTTTTTTTTCCTTTAATTTTAATATTTTTCCTCTTATATTATATATTTTCTAATCACTTTGTTTTTAAGCTCTTGTTTTTTATTATGTCTGTTTATTTTTGAGTAATATAAAATGTTAAAAGTTGGAGAGCGGAACCGTGGAAGTGCACTGGCGATTATTTGGAAAGTGGACGCCGAGTTTTTTCTTTCTTTTTTGGTTTTTACTACGGCTACCGAGTGGCGGCTCTTTCATGGAACGCGCGCCCCGGAGAGACATGGTGACGTCGAGACGTGGGCGGGGGGACTAATACTATGTAAGAGGTCTGATAGCATCACCGTTGGTGACTTCTTTGTGTCAACGTGGGGGTTTGATTGGACAATCCACTATTTTAAGGAAATTTAATTGACAGACTTTACTTAGAGCACTAGCATTGACTTGAGTAAAGTTGAAGATTGATCAAAATTTATAAAAAGTTGTACTAAAAAGACCTTATATTAGATTGGACAATTCTAAAATAATTTAAATTTTTTTTATAGTGATTAACCAAATTTAAAAAATCAAATTGATTCATCAAAAGTTAAAATAATAATTTTTCATTCCATTGAAAATATGGTTAGTGAATATTTAGATAGAATATTAGATATTTGGTTAGTGAATAAGAAATTTAGATAGAAATTTAGATAAGTTAATATCAATGTTTGGTTATTAGTATTAAATGATCATTGAAAATATGATTTTTTTAATATTAATTTAATTAGAATATAATTATTATTAATATTAAATTTTTAGAATTATAAAATGTGATACAAATAAATTAAATAAAAAAATTATTAATTTAATAATATTTTATTATTTTATAGAGAGTAAATGGTTAATCTAATATAGGAATTGAATTTAAATGGAATGGATAAATATAAAAAAGTGTGATATTGACTAAATTTTAAAGATGCATTTAACCAAGTCAATGCTAATGCTCTTACAGTGTGTGATTGGACAAACATTTTCTTTTCTGTAATGATAAAGGACTTGCTCCAGAAACGATGCAACGGATGAGGATGCAATTTACTTTTTCCTTTTCTTCTGTGTGATTTGTGATATTATAAAGTTATTTTTATTATAAAATATATTTAACAAATCATATGAAGATGTGTTAATTTGTAAAATTATTTTCGTATAATTATTTTGTGAATAGAGTATTCCCATTTTCAATACTATCATGAAAATGTTAAATGAAATCAATATTGGTAAATCACGCTTTAAAGTCATAATGGCATTATGGGATTATAGTGTAATTAGTTTGAAACAACGTTTGTTGGTGCGCTAATATTACCTCTTAAAAACTATTCCTTTCTTAACTCAACGGTTGTTCTATATTATGCATCTTAACATTAATCTTTCTGGGTTCTAATTTATGTTATAGATCCCTTTAAATCATTCTCATTTGATTAGTCAAAGTTAAAAGATATTTTTTTTTATGAATATAAGAAAAATTTAATTTTTAATTATTCTATTCAAATAAATCTCCATATTAGAATAGCTATTTTTTCATTATATAACAATAAAATAATATAAGATAAATTTGATTTTAGTTATTTACATCAAATCTCCACATTAGATTATACATTTATTCATTACTATATAATGAATAATTAATAATTTTAAAAATATTTAATTTTTTTAATTATTAATTTATTTTATTTTATCATACTTTATTATTCTACCTATTATATATTAATTAATAATCATAATATTATTAAATTAATATATCACAAACTCAAATTAATATGCCAATTGTGATAAAATATGTGATAGAAATAAAGTAAGAGGGAAATAATTAATAAAATATGTATTTGATGTATATACAGTAACCTTCAAATTTAAAAAAACTTTTGAAAGTCACTATAGCTAAATTCAAAATTTAACTAATCCATTATGCGCATATTTTACTCTCTTAGATAGAATTAGAATTTGGATTAGACTTCAAATCAACGATGCTTTTAAATTCGAATTTAATATATCCAAACATGAAATTTTAGATTTTAAAAACCTCTACCCTAAATTCTGCAAATGGGGAGATTGCAAAATCAAAGCTTAATGAGAATTCATCGAGATTGCATAAGACATGGGAGAGGCTTGATGAGAGACACTGCTTTATACAATTCAGGAGTTGGAGATGGAGGCCGAGGTGGTCCATCACCCCCATCTACAAAATTTGGTAAAGGAATAACTCATCATTTTATAATTGGTAGATATGATAAGGCAACTTTGTCAAGAAAATAATATTTTTAAAATTCTTATCTGATTTAAATTTAATTTTTTTAAAAATATTTTAAAAAAATCTTATTTATAGATAATGAGTAAAATAATTTAATTAATTTAAAATAAAAATAAATATAATGTGTGATTTGTGAAGATGATAAATTATTTATTATTTTTTAGTTTATATATAATTAAAAAAATTGTAAATAATGTCATTTGGTAAAATATCCGTTATTAGCGTGGTTAACGTCAGAAGAGGTGTTTTCTTCTTCTTCTTGTATGGTTTTGTTGAATACACACGTGCCACTCAGTGTTTGCTCGGTACAGACGAAAACTATCTGAATCCGCCGGCTTTTAACAATGAATTCCCTTCACAAAAAAAAAGAAAAAGAAAAAAAAAAGGGCACAAAAACCAATGAATCCATTCACCGATTAAATCGGCCGCACCTTTCGTCGAAACCGCCCCCACCCTCTTTTGTGTTTTTCTATCTAAAATGAAAGCTCAAATGCATTGCAAATAAATCCCAAACCCAAATGCACCCCATTTTACTCAACCCGCGCTCTCTTTAGTACCTCCCCACTCCTCAACCTCCACCATCTTCTCTCTCTCTCTCTCTCTCTCTCTCTCAAGCTCGAAGCTGTCTTACTCTGCTGCATCTCTCTCTCTCTCTCTGCAAAAACCGGAAGTCCCCTTTGGCCGTATGCATGGAATGACAGATTATCGGATAACACCGCCGATGAATCTGTGGACGTCCGACGAAAACCCATCGGTTATAGAGTCTTTCATGAGCTCGGATCTCTCGTTCTGGCCCACGCCTCCTCCCCCTCCTCCTCAGGCTCAGCAGCTGCAACCTCAATCCTCCGCTTCCACGTCTGCCGACCCCACAAAGGCCCTCCCGCAATCCCAGCCCTCCGTGGCGCTCTTCAACCAGGAGACCCTCCAGCAGCGCCTCCAAGCGCTCATCGAGGGTGCCCGTGAGAGCTGGACCTACGCCATCTTCTGGCAGTCCTCTTACGACTATTCCGGCGCATCCATCTTGGGCTGGGGCGACGGCTACTACAAGGGTGACGATGACAAGTCAAAAGGCAAGGCCAAGACGACGTCGTCTGCGGCAGAGCAGGAACACCGCAAGAAGGTGCTCCGCGAGCTCAATTCTCTGATCTCAGACTCCGCCGCGTCCGCCGCCGACGATTCCGTCGACGAAGAGGTCACCGACACCGAATGGTTCTTCCTGGTGTCCATGACTCATTCCTTCGTAAACGGCAGCGGCCTTGCGGGCCAGGCTTTTTTCAATTCGAGTCCGGTCTGGGTAGCTGGAGTGGACCGCCTGACCGACTCGCCGTGCGAACGCGCCCGTCAAGGGCAGGTATTCGGGCTCCAGACCATAGTGTGCATACCCTCGGCGAACGGCGTCGTGGAGTTGGGCTCCACGGAGTTGATTTTACATAGCTCCGATCTGATGAATAAAGTTAGAGTTCTCTTCAATTTCGACAGCCTGGAAATGGGTGGTTCCTGGCCTGTTACCGACCAAGGCGAGAACGACCCATCTTCTCTCTGGATTAACGATCCCACACCGGCTGCTCCTATGGAGATCAAAGATTCGCTTAATAGCACTACTGTACCATCGGTTCCTGGCACCACCAACAACGGCCTTCAGATTTCAAAGGCGATTCAGTTTGAGAACCCTAGCTCCAGTAGTTTGACTGAGAACCCCAGCGCAATTCATATGCCAAGCACCAACCAAAGCCACCAGCAACGCCAACAATCGCAGACCCAGAGCTTCTTTACCAGAGAGTTGAACTTTTCGGACTACGGATACGACGGTAGTAGTGTTGTGAAGAATGGGAATTCGAATCAGTTGAAGCCCGGATCGGGGGAGATTTTGAATTTCGGGGAGAGCAAGAGGAGCTCCTATGTTTCGGGCCATTCCCAGTTCGTCGCTCCGGCGGTGGAGGAGAATAACAAGAAGAAGCGGACCCAGTCGAGGGGTAGTAACGAAGAAGGAATGCTTTCTTTTACGTCAGGTGTCATTTTGTCGAACGCCTGTGTGGCGAAGTCGAGCGGCGGCGGCGGCGGCGGCATGGCCGATTCGGAGCACTCCGATCTCGAAGCGTCGGTTGCTAAAGAGGTTGATAGTAGCCGAGTCGTAGACCCGGAGAAGCGGCCTCGAAAACGGGGTCGAAAACCGGCAAACGGGAGAGAAGAACCTCTGAATCACGTGGAAGCAGAGAGGCAGAGAAGAGAGAAGCTCAACCAGAGGTTCTACTCTCTCCGTGCGGTTGTTCCGAACGTTTCGAAAATGGACAAAGCGTCCCTTCTTGGGGACGCAATATTGTATATAAACGAGCTGAAAGGGAAGCTTCAGAGTACGGAGTCGGACAAGGAGGACTTGCAGAAACAATTGGAGGGATTGAAGAAGGAATTTGCCGGCAAAGACCCGCGCTATCCGGGCTCGGTCCCTTTGCCTCCGCTGTCGGATCAAGACTCAAAGACATCGAGATTGATAGACTTAGATATCGACGTGAAGATAATCGGATGGGATGCGATGATCAGGATCCAAAGCAGCAAGAAGAACCACCCGGCGGCGAGGCTAATGGCAGCTTTGAAGGAGTTGGACCTGGATGTGCACCACGCCAGCGTTTCGGTGGTGAACGATTTGATGATCCAACAAGCTACGGTGAAGATGGGTAGTCGGTTTTACACGCAGGAGCAACTCAGGCTAGCGCTATCGGCCAAAGTTGGGAGTAGCCGATAAGCAACCAGAGCAGAGCATTGGTGGGGGGAGGTGGGAAAGTAGGGGATAGAGAGCTCAAATAAAAAAAGACAAACTTTAGGAGCGGAGATTCTGTGCTATTGGGATAGTGCTATGGGACATTTTAAGGCTCCCGGTAGCTGAGAGATCTAGAGAGAGATAGAGAGATGATCTCTGTAACATACACTCTTCTTCTTCCTCCTCCTCCTCCTCCTCTTTTGGTAGTCTATAATTCTTTAGTAGCATAGTTGGTGTTGAGGTTATTATTTTAAACTTTTTAGGAGCTAAAATAGTGAACAATTTTCAACTTCCAAGGATGAAGATGCATGAATAGCTCCTTTTTTTCCTCTTCTTCTTTGTAGGTTATTTTTATATGTTGTCTATATGTCGGTAGATTGATGTCTATTAAAAGTATGGTTTTCTCGCATATCCTAGTGTTGTTGTGTGTGCATGATATGTTTTTTCTGTTTACATTATTCAAGTCATTCCCCATTCAATTACCTCTTCTTTCAGTGTTGTGGTGGATTGATTTTACCGTATCCGTTGGGACGAATAAGAACATGTCTCTTTTTTGTCATGTTATCGGATACGTATCTTCCACAGATTTGGAATTGGACCCATGCTATTCCCGGCTCGAATACGCGCACGTGGGGACATTTTGTTGGACAACCTCTGATTGTCATAGTTCAACTTTCCTTTCTGGTCATTTTTTTACCTCTGAAAATGAAGGCCATAAGCATTTTGGTCTGAACTAAATACAAAACCGATCTCTGTCCCCAGAATGATTGTAATTCATTCAGTGTTTCTGAACAACAAGCATTGCGCTATGTAAAAGGATTATTGGCCCCTAATTGTTTAAAGCTTTGTTTTCGTTAATTTGAGGTATTGCACGTTACCTTCTACTAGTAGTAAGTAGTAACCCTTTGACATATCATTTGACGTACGCCGGAGTTTCAGCAACACGCTATATGGCTTTTTCTTCTTTTATTGAAGGTGATGTTGTGGCGGAATATTGTGTTTGAACTATTGAACACCATCAATATGAAAGCTCCGTTACGTAGCTACCCCAACGTACATATAATATGCATGACGTGGGAAATGTCAATTTTATTTGTATCCTTCTCTTTCTCTAGGGGTGAGCATCGGTCTTGTGTAGGCTACGATCTGACTTCGACTTGTCAGAGTGGAGTCGAATTCGAGTTTTCAATTTTAGACTTTTTTAGCTTCATATTTAGTCAATTTTAAAAAATAATCTTTTATAGATCTTCAAATTTTAATTTTAAAAAAAAATTCAAACTAAATCATTCACTGTTAATTTATTTCTATACTAATATCTAACTTATTTTTATATTAGACTTATACTATAGTGTCTAATTATATGTTATCATATTATATTATTACATATTATTTTTAGTGTCTAATTACATGTTATTATACATTAGTATTACATGTTATTATACTAATGTCTAACTCATTTCTAACTTAATTATATACTAGACTTTCTAGTGTCTAATTATATGTTATTATACTTTAGTAAATTAGTATGTGTTATTAACTTATTATGCTAAACTTATTTAAATAATAGTGTTTGACTTATTTCTATTCTTGATTATGTATGGTATGTAGTAATACTATGATGTTTACATATACTAAATTATCATTAGTTTAATTATATTATAGTATAAGTATATTATTTTATAATAATTAGTTTATACTAGTATATTATTGAATTTACTTATATAAGTTCTAGTTATATAAATATATAACTATACTAGTATATATGATAAATATAAAAATAAATACGTATTTTTATAACATATATACAATATTGGAGTTAGAGTCAGAATCTGAGCATAAAGTCGGAGTCGGTCCAGCGACACTTTTGACTCCGAATACAACTCTGACTGAAAAATTAAAAAAAATCGGACTCTGATTCCATTTTGTCATAGTCGAATTCATAGTCAAATTTTTGAATTTTTTATCAGCCTTATCTCTCTCACCCTTAGTTACATTTTGAAGAGAGGTATTACAGTTACAAAATGATTTCATAAAGGTAAAGCCACAAATTAACATGACTTTATATGATATGGTATATGATTTTATAATTTAACGTATCATATCAAACTATATCAATTTTTGAAATATTTTTATGATTAAAACATCTCTATTTTAGTGCTAGTTGTCCTACCCCTACTGGCCCTAAGCCAATACCTAACCCTACACCCAGCATTAACCCTAATGACAGTTGTCCTACCACTTTAGAGACATTGATTTGCACATAGAATTCGATCAAAATGACTCAAATTCATGTTCCAAATGTTCTTGACTATGATGAGGCCAGCAAGGAGAAGGGTGGTGGTCAGCCTGGATCTGGTAATAGTAGATTTCAATGTCTCATTTTATTATTTTGATTTATTTTATTTATGATTTATATTCATTTAATCGGTATTAAATTATTAATTTCAAATTTAATTGTTATAGTCATACATGATACGAAGTCTATCTCTGCTACGGTATGACTTTACCATATTGGACCCCAACCCACTATTGACATTTGGCATAGGTTTGTACAATTTATATAGTCCATTAATTTTTTTTCGTATTTATTTTATTTTATTTTTTGTATCTAATTGTTTTTATAACTTTACTATCATATGCGCACCTCAAACCTTAATCCTAATTCCAAGCCGAAACTCAAAAGATATATTCTCAATGTTGCATCTTGATCCCCATCATCTCATCTTAGTTAGTCAGACTTTAATTTGTAATTTTTTAATTTGTTTCTTATTTATAATTCTAATATATTTTCCAATTCAATTGTTAATGTTTTTTATTTTATGATCTCATGACTCACAATAGGCAGAACTAAATTCTATTTCCACCCTTCGCCCAGGCCACCCGCCCCAATTGTCAAAGTCAAAGTTCAACTTCAAACTTCCCCATGTCCCTTTTATGTTTCGGTTTTGTAATGTTGATACAATCATAATGTTGATACAATCACAATGTCTTTTTTATGTTTGTAATTTTGTAATTGTTTTCGCTTAATTTTTATTATTGTAATAGTTTAGTCATTATATTTTTATTATAAATTCTATTATTGTAAATAGTAATAGCTTAGAAGTTATGACTGGAATATTAGTAGTAATTCTTTAATAGTTTTTCTCTTTATTTGTATTTTTTTCCTGTAAATTCAAATTATTTTATTTCAAAAATTTAAAATTATACAATCTCTTTTATTGTTGGGCCAAAAATGGCCCAGAAACACTAAAATGGGCAAAACATCGACCAAAACAGCTTATGTGTCATTGTGGGCCCATGGCCCATTTTCCGCGCGGGGGTTGTGGGGGGGGAGGACAGATAGGGTATCCACCCCGCACCCTGGTACTCGGACGAGGTACCCTGTCTCCACACAATGGGGGCAGGTGCTAGGTGGCAGGTGGAGAAATCTCACCCTCGTCCCATGTGGGGCTGGGGGTAGGGAGAGGGTGCCCTGACCGTATGGTGCGGGTAGCACCCCTAATCATATTAACGTGATCAAAGAACTGAGAGTAAATGATATATGCTAGAAACATGAGGAGGAGTTCCGAAAATGGTTTGAATAACGTGTAATGACATTACAGATGCGAGTTTGCAGTAAATTAAAAAATATATTGGATTATTTATTTTTGGACGTTTATGCTTCATTTAATAAGTAGGTTGTACAAATGTATGCGAGTAATCCAAACGATATATTGGACGAACTATATACACCCCAGAGTCGTGCTGCTCAATATTCTGCATGTAATTCTCGAGAAAGTAGGTATCACACAATGAATCGAGAACGCTATAGAAAAACACAAAATAGTGGTGTCTTAGTCGAAATAAGTCATGACGGAGACAACGTTGATTTCTATGGGGTTATTGTCGATATAATTTGAGAGAGATTGTGGTGTATTTATGTAAGTGTGATTGGTGGGATATAAGCAATCCTCGAATGAGAAAACGCCATGATGAATATTTTATGAGTATTAATACATAAGAAAAATAGTATGAAGATGATTCTTTTTTTTTTTTACTTCCCTAGCATCTCAAGTATTCTACTTAAACGATCATGAGTTAGGAAATCAATGCCGAGTAGTACAAAAGTTTTCTCTAAGAAATATATGATCTTATCCTTGAGGCATAGGGACAAAATGAAGAAGAAAATGATCCACCTACTCAAGAAGTATACTAAGAGAGTCAACTCGTTCTTAACTTATTTATGAATTTGAGTCAGTATGAGATGATCCCATTACATTGGGAAGATATTGAGGTTGAAATTGTTGATGCAACAGTTGAGCAAAATGTTGAGTCATCTAAAGTATCTACAAATGAAATTGATACAAATGATTGACCGGTTTTATGTTCACATTAAACAGTATCTCAAAATTATGTCACCGAAGATGAAGGAAGTTTGCATCCCATCTCCCCCAGTTCCTAGCTCTCCGTCTGATTCACCACTAGAGACTAATTCTACATAACAAGGTAAATATCTAATCTAATACTCATTTTTTATAATTAAGATAATTGATAATTGATACAAGGTAAATAACTAAATATTTTATAGAATTAACAGTATAATCTCGTCAAGGTCGAGGTACTACTAGAGGCGTGATATTGGAGAAATATCGCAAAATTGATAAGATTAAGGTTAACATTCTTGACGAACATACTGGAGGTGAGAGACAACAAGCAGCTTGGCTTCATCGCATGTGGGTACTCTTACACGGACTTATGCAACTTTGGCTACGAGTTCATGGCATAAAATCTCGAAAAATGTGAAATCGCTTATAAAGAAGCGTTGTTTGGTACATAATATTTAAATAATAAATTTATATTTGTATTATTTAATATTCTAAGTGATAATATCTGTGTATATATTTTTTCAATGATGATTTCGAACTAAATTTTGGTCGGAGGGAGGAGAGTAAGAATGTCGATGAGCTTATGCGTAAAACATTTATTAAATATAAGGTGAGGTATCATGAGCATTACAATAAGTATGAGAACAAAAAAGATGCACACCAGCATCTTCTTTAGGATGTCCGACCTTCTAATAGAGAAAAATTTTATGACATGTTTAAGGATTCATCATAGAAGGTAAATTAAATGAATTATTTATGTGTCGTGTCCTATTTATAATTTTCGCTTACTAATATTTTCAACTTCTATGCAGGAGCGAAGTTTTATAAACAAAACAAATAGATCAAAATTGAAGATTCATCATCATGCAGGCTACAAAATTTGTTTATAAAAATAAATCCACAAACTAACATGGCTTGATGTGGTAGTGGTACGTTAGATTATACAAATATTTTTATTGTAAAGTAGATCTAATGTATTATATATAACCATACGATCAAGCTTGTTGGATCTCTTTGTGGCCGTATCACTTCTCTTCAATTTTTAATATATAATCATGTGAAAACTTATATAAAGGTAAGCGATCTTCCATTCTTCCTCACTATTGTAGCTTAATATACATATATAAAGTCGTAAGAAGGTATAGAATTTCTGGTTTCTAATCATGTTGAGAAACACTCTTTATTGATTCTCATTCTCTCCTTTTTATACTGAGTTTTATCACTGGTATATCTTATTAAAAAAAAAAAAAAACCAAGCAACGGTTAAAAAAAAAAAAAAGTCTATTCAGCTTGAACCTTGAAAGTACAAGCAAAAATTATATTATTTGCTGATCTAGAGTAGTGGACCACATGAGGGTAATGTGGCAAAAAAGTCGTGATACCTTCAGGGTAAAGAACACTTTTTTTTTTTTTTTTATGGGTATGGTGATATTCATCAATTATATAAACAAGGAATTATTATATTTGCTTATATATATATATATATATTAATCATAGAGTTCTATATATTCTTCTATTCTTTAATTTCCACGAACTTAATCATTGCTCCTTGACAATATTATACATATATACCACTGTACTCGTGTGAATGCTAGAAATGAAAACAAAGAACATGTTTTTGCTATTTAGAGAAATCGATCGAATCAACATTACAAGTGAAATGTCTTTAGTTATTAGACCAGATTTTGAATCGCAAAAAAAATGATCTGTGGTAAAAATGAATTTTTTATGACAAAAAATCTAGTCCAATAAAGGCACATTAATTATGTTGTTGTACGTGCTGCCGATATAGTATTTAGTTTTATATTAATCCAGTTTATCTTAAATGTAATAATATATATATATATATATATATATTATAGCTCAACAGTCGTTTTTTCATTTGATTAATTTAAAATCAAGATATAGTTTTATAAGATATTCTCATATTATAAAATAAAGTTTCAAAGGGTTCTAATTCAGGTCTATCTTATTAACACGTATTAATTGTACTCTCATTGCAAGCCATGATGATGCAGTTGCAGTATCTTATACTTAGCACTTAATGATTCTGATCTCTCTGATCCGATCCCACCCTTCAGAATATTGTGACATTTTTAAGTAAGCATATGATTTTACGCAAGTATATCATAAAAGAAGTAAGGAAGTTACACATTTTAAGCAAGCATATCATAAAAGATCAAGGAAGTTAGAACTGGCCCTGCAGCTTGCAAAACGCCTGTGTTATGACCCCAGAAAAACGCCATGTTTACCGTGCTTGATGGTTGTTTATGGAAATAGATGGACTTCTACATTGCATACCTCCCATCATTGTATATATATCTCAGATTTGCAAAGAACTAACTTTTTTTCCTTGTTGACAATAAGAAATTGTTTCATTCAACCAGAAGGAATATTACAAAAAGCTGTTAGAAACAGTACGTATAGAGACAACCTCCTTAATTTCATACGAGATAAGATGAAATGATCAATGATAGTAAAAGTTGTAATATTTTTTAATTTTTTAATTTGAAAATCTTGAAATATTTTTTATATTTTGTTTGAAAATTTGGAAAAGTTGTAATGATTAAGTAATTATTTGATGAAAAAATTAAAGATTTAAAATTGAAAAGTGTTTATGTTTGTGTTGTTTGGATATTGAGATGAGACGATATGAAATGAGTTCCGAGGACTTTGCTATCCAAACCAGGCGTTGATGATCCCTGACTTTAAGAGCTCTCAAACAATCTTCAGTTTCAAACTTTTGACAGAAAGGTTTTATACAACCATACAGTTTTGCTCCCTTTTCAATAGAATATGTAGGGTTAAAACTTAAAACCCTTAAAGGGACAGACCAGTTATGCCCAGTGAACTGCTTTGCAGGCTCAAGGAAATCCAACAAGCAATAGCTGGGTGCAAAGTGCAAACACTTTCACCTTTGGACTCCAGCCATGATTGGGCTTCCAGTAGTTTCAAGCCCAACAACCAATTTTCAGAACACTTTTTTTTAGACTTACCCATAAATTGGGCGAACCTTTTTGCTTATTGTCCATATGTATAAATGTTAAATCACTTAATTTAATTACATATTTATTTTATTCTCAATACTTCCTAGAATATTAAATTAAGGAAAAGTCTTCTTGCAAGCAATTTGGCGTACCAAACCATTCACCGATATTAAATACAAGGCATCCGTTTAATGGAACAGTGCGAATTGAAAACGAAAATGATTTTTATAAGATAGAAGACCTTATTCTTCTCTCAAATTTTTTTTTTCTTTTTTTTTTCAATAAAAAAAGCTATGTTAGTGTTGGTACGTGATTTGGTGCGCCAAACTACTTGTACCTAGTAAGCCTATTAAATTAAATAGGATGAAATAACTTCAAACTTGTGACTCTTGCTTCGATGAGTACCTTGTTAAATTATTATTTATTTCAAAAATTTAAATAGATGGAAAAAGATAAATTTCGTTTTCTATATTATGCCTTAGCAATAAACTGCCCCTTAGGATAAGAAAATAAGCTTATGCTATACTCTATCCAGATCAAATCTTTGATACAAAATTTAAGATGAAAAATATTATCGCTTTAAATGAACTAACCCAACCCTCACTACACAGACTGTCCTTTTGCCGCAATTTATTTTACTGTAGAGGCCAATTTGCCACAATTTGGAGTGTAATCAATCCGGTAACTCCATTCGGTCATATTCGGCCCATGATTACTTTTTTCTTCTTTTTTCTTTTTTTGATAGAAAGATTAATAAAAAAAATTAATTAATTTAATAAAATTAAAATTAAGTGATATTTTTAACATTTTATATATGGTTAATGAATATTAAATAAATTCATTATATATATGGTCAATCGAGATCTATTGGATGAAAATTACATAATTAACTTATACAACAATTATATAAAATAATATATTATATATAAATATTTAAAATATATATATTCGGTCGGTCTCGGTCCAGTCAAGACCAAAGAAATACACCTTGAGACCTACCAATCAGACTATCGGTCTGTTCAAGTCGATTTTTTGGTCCGATAAGGAATTGAATATGAAAAATTGTCTATTTTCTCACAAAAGGCACGTCTTTTGGGCTTGCCAATCTCCAATCAATTGGATGAGACTCTACTTGCAAAGGCAAAGTGGTACAAGTTTAATAATTGTACAGAGATTGGACAATACCTAAAGTATATTGGGTATTCCTTTAGTTGTACTTTATAAATATAGCATTAGTTAATTATTTCTGAATATACTTATATTATTTTGGATTTGTAGTGAGCACTACACCAAGATGAAAGACAGTTGCACTGATAATGTAGAGTGTAGACATTAAAGTGAATTTTCAAGTTGGTTTCACACACGTGTAGGTTACATTTATATTTCTACGCCACATTTATTATTCTCAATTTAAGCAAGAATATCATTTCTAACAGACTTGTTACACAACCCACAGATTCAGCAAATTATGATGCAGTCTCTAAAAATATATATTCTCTCGCATGTGGACTAGATCTACGGGTTGCTTCATATACTGCTTGCATAATGAATGGAATCTTGTTCCACACAAAGAACTGGGACAATATTGACGAATCCAGAATATAGTGGGGTTGTTGTTAATGGTGAACACGCTCAAAGCTTGTTGATTTCTACGGTGTGTTAATTAACATATTGCAATTACGCTATATGGAATGATGTCAAATGTTCAAATGTGACTGGTTTGATATCAGTGATAGGAAAAGAGGAATACATGTTGGTGACCATCTAACTATTGTCAACATTTCTCGAAAATGGTATACGAATGAGCCATTCGCTCTTGCTTGTCAAGCCTTTCAAGTATGTTACCGTAATGACACTAGTTTGGGTGGTAATTGATCCATGACATAAAAGGTGACCAACAAGAACATATAATTATACCATTGGTCAATGACGACGATGATGATGAGGGTTTATTATAGAATGATACTTTTCAAGAGAATGAACCCTCATATGTAGAAGTTGACCCCTAGTATGATGTCAATGGCATAAAGAATTCCTTGCATAGGTATGATGCAGAACCACTTCATGTTGCTGAATTCACAATACTAGAAGACGCAATATCCCATTACGAAGAAAGGACCTTGGCATTGATGATGACTTCATTTATGAGGAAGAGGATGAAAACGATGATAGCAATAGTAATAGCAGTGAAGACAACCTTCAAATTGACTCTGGAACTTTGTTCGATGACGGTATGCATCGAAGCAAGTTGTCTATTTGTTCTTTTACTCATTTTACAACTTTTAAACATTAGTTGTTTGGTTATAGCTAAACAAACCTATTTCATGAAGCTACTTAACTACACCATTGCACAAATGTTTTGCATGTAAATAGTCTTTGAAGCTATGCTTGGCTACTTGATATGTAGAATTTGAAAATTAATGAATGAACTAATGGTCATGGTTATAATCAAGCTCAAGTGCTTCATAAGTTTAAAGGTAACCACCCACAACTGGTGGGATCCAAAGAGCTTCTGCTTATTATGCTATGATTCTTGTACTGAGATTTGGTGACACTTTAATCTTCTATGATAAATATTTCTGTAGTATCACCCTATTCCTATACGAGTCAATGTTGTCTTGAAAAATAGTTATAATTAATTCGGGCATGTAAGCATTATTAACTCAACGATGTGGTAATTATCATTGTGGGGTTGGACCTACTACCTACATGTTCTAAGCATAACTTAAGCTTTATGAAGTCATAAGTAATTGAGGTTGAAGTTTATATGACATTCAAGCTAGTTTAAGAAGATAACTCAAGCTTCATAAAGCCATAGGTAACTAAAGTTTCAAGGAGCCATAGGTAATTGGACCTACTATCTACATGTTGTGAGCATAACTCAAACTAGTTTAGGAAGATAATATCTTATAGGTATTTGGAAGATTTCACCTACAAGTAGGCTTTCTTGAGTCTTTTACAACCTATGGATCAACATCAATCTTGATGTGTTGCTTGAAAAATAGTAAGAAATATTATCAAACTTCAAAATCATCTTATCTTCATTGCACATAAAGTTACTGACTGCACCAAACAATCGGATGAGATAAATACAAATTTCGTTCATATCCATGATTTGAATGATTAAACCATATTATATGTTCTGCTCATAAAATCAAGTCGTTGCAATTCAATATAACAAAATATATACTAACCAAACTCTCCACATCAAAACCAACATGGGAGTGTGTAGAGGTAAGCCATAATGTGAAACCAAAATAACGTGAATACATTCTTTTTTGTAAAAGTTTTTTCCATCATCGCTATCATACTGCTCATGTCAGTAGAGTATATAATTATAGCTATCTTGCAGTTGACCCGCCCTTCACACTTTTGTAAAGTCCTTCACAATATGATGTATGCATTAGATTCCTATTGGGACCTAGGACAATGATTTTCTGAATCATTCTTTCGGTAATGAAATTTGTAGAATTGTAGCTCTTTGGATATGTGAGTCATCATCAACTAGAAGTATATTAGGCATGCTCTTCTAAATAGAAAGACCACTGATATAAATGGTGATGTCAAACATTTAATATTCACAACTAATAGCCAAACATTAATATTGGCACACATACAACAAATCCATATCAAGAAATTGACAACTAGGCTAAACTAGTAATCTCTAAATATATCATAGTTTTAATTCTATATCTCCCACGTGTTCTCTAGAACTCCTTATTGGCAAGATTCTCTTTAAGATTTGTAAAATAAGAAATTTTACAGGTGGAAGGTAAGTCCATGGCTTGGTAAGTATGATTGATTAAGTTAGATGTAACATATTAGCCTTATTTATAAATGAAAATAAATTGTAAATTCAAAACTATAAGTGAAATCATAGTATCAATCATAAATTGAAAATCTTGTACCACGTAAAAAATAAATTTCTAGAATTTTTCACCTCATAGGGAACTACCCTTTCCAAGGGTAGCTATTATTTTCGTAAACTTCTCTCCATTTCGGATTTACTCCTTCCCAAAATTCTTCAATATAGTTATCATTCCTCTTCACTTCTTAGTTTAGGGTCTATACTTTCTCAGTGTCTTTCAGTAGTTATCGTCCACATACCTTTCTCACTGAGCTGGTCTACACATCCTCAAAGTCTTTCAGTGTAGTTATCCTCCTAAACAACAATGGTACCGTACTAACATAAAACTCATATATCATTTAACGTAACTATATCATAGTTCACATAAAGTTTAAAAAATAATCATCTATGAATATGCCATGACAACTTGCGTAAAAAGTACATGCTATGAAACCATTATTTTCTTTTAGACTTATATTACACATTTCGTGAGATACGAATTTGCTTGGAGATGTTCTAACATTCATTATGCAATGCAAAAATGATTTTATGAACAATACCATTTTATACTTATTTAATAAAATATAGTGCCCAAAAATATTTAATAAAAATGCTAGATTAATTAAACACATTTGCTTCGATACATGAATTGCCACTTGATAAAGGCAATAAAAATATCATACACCAACTAAATAAAAGATTAAGACATTTTATGAGATTTAGGCACGTCGTCTTTGCAAAACAAAAATAAGAATCCAACACTATTATACAATACAATTTATGAGATTAATACATTTGCATTTTTTGGACCTTTAGGCTTCATATTATACTCTCTATAACCAACCAATTTATGCTCATATTTCTCAAAAACCAATGATCTAAAATAACTAGTACTACAATATTTTGAATTTATTAACATTTGTCTAACCATATTCAATCCAACAACAAAACATGTAGTTATCTAAAGTTGATTCCCACTATAACAACTAGGTGATGATTACCCTCACTAACACATCATTAAAAAAAAAAAAAATAGTAATTTCCTTTTCTATTACCAAATTCATTATGCTATTACAGCCTTCTAATTCTTTTCCTTGTAACACTGAGAACTAGAAGACTACTCTATGCCTCAACACAACAACATATGCCCACGAAAATATTAACAAAGGTCGAATCATTTTTTTTCTGGATATTATGCTATAGATATTAATGAGGGGGACTTTGTTGTTACAAACTTAACTGCATTACATCATGCAAACAAGAACACTAAAACATGTGATGTTTAACAACTTTATAGTAAGCAAACAAAAACTAAAACATATGCTAGTTAGCAGCATTACACTAAGTTGGGGTATTGATAGGGGAAACACCATTAATTTGAGAGAAAAAAACCGATGGATGAAATTAATTAGAGAGATCTGTTTCGAACAGCAACAATGGACGTAATTCGAAAGGTTGGCATCGTTCGAATCTTTCTAGAGATAATCAGCATTGTGTATGTATCATTTTAATGGATATTTGTGAGAGATGATTATAGTGAGAGGCGTTGCTGGGAAGAGAAAGGGGCCGATGCAATGTATAGAGAGGACATTAGAGGAAGAAGAATGAGAATAAATCTTTACGTTTAGAAATTGAAAAGAAAACCCATTTCACTTAGGTGCACACTTGGATTAATTTTTATATGGGCTTAAAAATGATGTTGGACTTGGAGACTTGGGGCTTCAAGTAAAAGAAATTATTGGGTTGGGTATTACATATACTAGCTGCACCTGCACGATAGAAATGAAAAAGAAAAGCACCAAAATTATTACTAATAACTATCTAGGCATAAGATATTGAAGCATGATGACCATGCTTGACTACACCACCATCAAGATGAGGATCTTGATGGTGTTGATATGAAGATGAAGCATGCAGAAAGTACCATGCAGCAAACAAGTGATGGTGCTGATATGAAGATGCAACATGCAGCAGGTACCATGCAACAGACTGGAACAACCAAGTTGATGAAAAGCACAAATGCAGCAGCTAAAAGATGTAAAGTGCTGGCATAGAAAAGCAAAGCAAAGTATGGGGCGACAAATCAACCTCAAAAGGTTGCACTGACTACACACAAAAGCAATAAAGTGATGAAAAAACTGAAAAGCAATGTCAAAGGCATCAGACTGCAATAGATTACTTGTAAAACAGTAGAATGTAAAAGGTTAATTTTAGGACTCTTCTTTTTAGTCCTTTCTGTTTTTTTTCTGTAATGTATATATAAGTGTAATAGAACCTTGTATGTGGTAAGACAATAAAACAGAGAACACAGTTCTGCCTCAATACTTCTTGTCTTGGTTCCTCCTTTTTTTTTTTCTCTCAAATTCTTACATGGTATCAGAGCCACAGGCTCTGAATAAAACAATCCTTCCATGACTATCGAGACCTCAAATACATCTATTTTTCTTGATTTCACCAATGTAGTCAATCCTTATAGACTTGACCATGGTGACAACCCATCCATTTCTTTAGTCTCTGACCTTCTGACCACAGATAACTACACAATTTGGTCAAGAGCCATGTGTAGAGCTCTGCGAGCCAAGAATAAACTTGGCTTCATTAATGGGTCATTGCTTAAACCCAAGGACCCTGCTGACCCCCTTCTTGATGCCTGGGAAAGATGCAATGATCTAGTTGTATCTTGGATACAAAACTCCATTAGCCAAAACTTGAAGTCAAGCATAGCTCTAGTTGATTATGCCAAACAAATCTGGGAAGAGCTGAAGGACATATTTACTCATGAAAATGGGCCAAGAATTTTTCAACTAAAGAAGGCCTTAGTTGCCCTGCAACAAGACCAAGATTCTGTAAGTACTTATTATGGGAAGTTGAAATCTTTATAGGATGAATTGATAATTTATGAACCCATACCTAACTGCACATGTGGAAAACTCACCACTCTCCTAGATAGGTATCAAAAGGATTGTGTCATCCAATTTTTAATGGGCCTCAATGACTCCTACAACAATACTCGAGACCAAATTATGATTCTGGACCCTCTACCTGCCATAAACAAGGTCTTCTCCATTATCCAACAGCAAGAGAGGCAACACATTCTTCTTTCTGGTGTGCCTTCTCCTGAGTCAATGGCTCTTGCCATTAGAAATGGGTATTCATCCTTCAAACCTGTCACAAGGCCATCCTTTACACAAAAATGTGAGAAACCTTATTGCTCTCACTGTCATATTCAAGGCCATACTTTGGAAAACTGCTTTAAAGCAGGAAATGCACAGGCTCCTGTTTGTAGCCACTGCAATATGTCAGGGCATATGGTTGACAAGTGCTACAAATTGCATGGATATCCACCTGGACACAAGCTCCACAATAAGGGCAAGCCAATGAGCTTTTCTGCTAATATGTCATCACGAGAACAGGAAGAGAGCACTAAGGAGAAAATGTCCTTCATTAAGGATCAGTACCAACAGCTCATGTCATTGCTGCACTCGAGGGAAGCCCCTATTGCCAACCATTTAGCCAACCAGGTTCAGACAAATTTCAACTCTCCATCTGCCATGTCTGGTACACCCTTTTGCTCAACTTTCTCTTCTCAAAAACCATCTAATTTTTCATCTTGGATAGTTGACACAGGTGCTACAGATCATGTGATTTGTAGCACCTTATTCTTTACCTCCATTACATCACAAGTCTCCTACATGGTTAAGCTTCCAAATGGGCACACAGCTCCTGTGACCCACATTGGTACAGTAAAAATCACAAGCACACTGACTTTGAATAATGTTTTGTGTGTTCATTCCTTTAACTTCAATCTGGTTTCTGCTAAGCAGTTAGCTAACTCCATTTCCTATTGTTTTATTTTCTTTTCCAACTCATGCTATATTTAGGACCTTTTGTCATGGACCACGATTGGCATGGGTGAATTGAGGAATGGCTTGTATCATCTTCTAGTAACTGAAGTGAACCCCACAGCCTTGCTTGACCAGTTTTCTATTTCTGTAAAGAAGAACATGCCTGTTATAGCTTCTTCTAGTAGTAATTTTGATGATGTATCAAACCTTTGGCATTGTAGAATGGGTCACACACCCCTCTCAATTTTGAATTTAATCTCAGATGATTCTGTTAAGGTTCATTTACCTACTGATTCTGATGCTCCTTGTTGCATATGTCCAATGGCTAAACAACACAGGCTCTCATTTACCATGAGCACACATAAAAGCAAACAAAATTTTGAACTTGTGCATTGTGACATATGGGGCCCAAATTCTGTTGAATCCTATGATGGATCTAAATATTTTCTAACCATTGTGGATGATTTTTCAAGAAGCACTTGGATCTACCTTCTCAAAAACAAATATGATACTAAAGCTTGCATTGAAACTTTTTCCAACCTTGTGGAGACACAATTTGAGTCTAAAATTAAAATACTCAGAAGTGATAATGGACTAGAATTTCAAATGAAGGATTTTTATAACAAAAGGGGCATCATGCATCACATAACCTGTGTTGAGACCCCTCAACAAAATGGAATTGTTGAGAGGAAGTATCAACACCTTCTCAATATAGCTCGGGCACTTAAAATTCAGTCCAATCTCCCTATCAGATATTGGAGTGACTGCATCTTGACTGCAGCCTACATAATTAACAGAATTCTCAGCCCCTCTTTGTCTAACAAGACTCCTTTTGAACTATTATTCAAAACTCCACCCACCTACTCGCACATGAGGACCCTGGGCTGCCTTTGCTTTGCTGTCACATTGTCTCAAGGCAGAAAGAAATTGGACCCTCGTGGAAGAAAATGCATTTTTCTTGGTTACCCTTTTGGGATCAAAGGTTACAAACTTTTGGATTTAGACACCAACTCAGTTTTCATCTTTCGAGATGTGATTTTTTATGAACACATCTTCCCCTTTCAACATCCAAAACTTCCATATTCAAAACCTCATGCCTCACCTCCATTGACAGATTTCAATAACACTCTCCCAGCTCCCTATCCTACACCACAGATTCCCACGGATTCCATCACTACTTCCTTCCCTCTGGAAGACCCAGACACTTCTCCTCTTCCTTCTTCATCTTCACCAGTTCCTTTTCCATCACCTCATCTTCATACTTTCACACATATTCTTGATGACTCATCACAGTCCCATGAAACTGGTCTGAGAAGGTCAACAAGGGCCAGGAGGGCACCTCAGTACCTACAAGACTTCCATTGTTAGCAAGCCTCCTCACTTCAACATGTCCAATCTCAGTCTGAGACTCCAGGTACTTCTTTCCCTTTATCCAGTTCACTTTCCTATAGTAATTTGTCACCTACTTTTTCTTCATTTCTGTCACTATTTCATCACACAATGACCCACAAACCTACAATGAGGCTGTTAAGGACCATGGCTAGTGTAAGGCAATGGAGGCTGAACTTGAAGCACTAGAATTGAATAACACATGGGAGGTCACTGATTTACCACCTGGGAAAGCCACTATTGATTGCAAATATGTCTACAAGACAAAATATAAATCAGATGGCAGTGTTGAAAGAAAAAAGGCTAGACTAGTGGCTAAGAGCTTCACACAACAAAAGGGAGTTGATTATCATGAAACATTTTCACCCGTGGCTAAGATGGTGACAGTTAGAACTCTATTGGCATTGGCAGCTATAAAGGGATGGCACCTCCATCAATTTGATGTGAATAATGCTTTCCTTCATGGAGAACTTAATGAGGAAATCTACATGAAGAAACCTCCTGGCTATACTAAAGGAAAACCAGATCAAGTTTGCAAATTACTTCGAAGCCTTTATGGTTTGAAGCAAGCTTCAAGGCAATGGTATTCCAAACTTTCTGCCTCACTTGTTTCTTTTGGTTTTATTCAATCAAAATCTGACTACAGCCTATTCACATGGGTCAATGGCAATTGTTTTACTGCCTTGTTGGTCTATGTTGATGACATAGTTGTAGCAAGCAATTCCTTGAAATCCATTGCTGCTCTCAAGGTCTTTTTAAACCAACAATTCAAGATCAAGGATTTAGGTACACTCAGGTACTTCCTTGGGATTGAAGTAGCTAGATCTCCTAAAGGTATACATCTTTGTCAAAGAAAATATACCTTGGATATCCTGGCTGATTCAGGAACTTTGGGATCCAAACCACTCAAGTTGCCTATGGATCAGAATCACAAACTCAGCAAGGATTCTGGGATTCCATTTACTGACCCTAGCATCTACAGAAGATTAATTGGTCACCTACTGTACTTAACAATCACTAGGCCAGACATTAGCTATCCTATCCAGATTCTAAGTCAATTTACGGCAGAACCAACCACTTCCCACCTTGCAGCAGCACATAAGGTGCTTAGATACTTGAAAGGGGCCCCTGGTCAAGGGATTTTTCTCTCAGCTTCATCACCTATTCAGCTAAGGGGGTTTTGTGACTCGGATTGGGCCTCATGTCCAGATACTAGACGTTCTGTAACAGGTTATTGTTTATTTTTGGGAGACTCATTGATCTCTTGGAAATCAAAGAAGCAAACAGTTGTGTCTAGGTCTTTTGCAGAAGCAAAATATAGAGCAATGGCTTCTGTCACTACTGAATTCACATGGCTGGGACAAATCCTTGCTGATCTCCTCATCAATCATCCTCAAGCTGCTGTTTTACTTTGTGATAACCAGGCTACACTTCACATAGCAGCCAACCCTGTCTTCCATGAAAGGACAAAATATATAGAGATTGATTGCCATCTGGTTAGGGATAAAATTCAAGAAGGGAGCATAAGAACAGCTCACGTTTGCAGCACCTCACAACTGGCAGATATATTTACTAAGGCACTCCCCTCTTTTCTACTTCAATCTCACCTCTCCAAGATGGGAGTAGCCAATATCTATTCTCCATCTTGTGTAGGGGGTATTGAAGCATGATGACCATGCTCGACTACACCACCATCAAGATGAGGATCTTGATGGTACTTATATGAAGATGCAGCATGCAGAAAGTACCATGCAGCAAACAAGTGATGGTGCTGATATGAAGATGCAACATGCAGCAGGTACCATGCAACAGACTGGTACAACCAAGTTGATGAAAAGCACAAATGTAGCAGCTAAAAGATGTAAAGTGCTGGCACAGAAAAGCAAAGCAAAGTATGGGGCGACAGATCAACCTCAAAAGGTTGCACTGACTACACACAAAAGCAATAAAGTGATGAAAGAAATGAAAAGCAATGTCAAAGGCATCAGACTACAATAGATTACTTGTAAAACAGTAGAATGTAAAAGGTTAACTTTAGGACTCTTCTTTTTAGTCCTTTCTGTTTTTTTTCTGTAATGTATATATAAGTGTAATAGAACCTTGTATGTGGTAAGACAATAAAACAGAGAACACAGTTCTGCCTCAATACTTCTTGTCTTGGTTCCTCCTTTTTTTTTCTCTCAAATTCTTACATAAGATCTATCACACATGTTGAAAGTCCAATCAATACTATTATAACTATATGTGCCATACATCTTGCAAGGAGATCCGTTCTGTGGATATACTTGTCATTATATTACAACACATTAGCACAACACTTGAGTGGGTTAAAAACACCCAAAAAGTCAACTTGTTACTTGTTCAAAGAAAATGTATTTCTGCAGCAGATTGGACTACTTTCGTTATGTTCAACTTCCTTCTGCAGCTGATTTATCTGTGCTTAACTAGCTTGTTAAAGATAAGCCACATGAGGTTCTTGTGCTTGAAATATGGTTCAATCAAAAATAAGAAAATGCCGAGAAAAAGTTGGACAAGCACCATAACAATCCCTCATCGGACGAACTCAAGAAGTTACATCATGGATTTTGAGAGATGATCTTGAATCATCATTTGATGACTCTACCTAACCTCCAAATTTTTTCTGCAATACATTCTTGGATCACTCTAGTAAGACAAAGATGAATACAACTGAGGACGGTAATTAAACTTATAAACTAGTTTTAAGTCTTTGATAAACACTTCATGAGAGGTTTGAGGCAATAATGTTCTGCATTAATATGTCAATATGTGTGCTTTTCCTTTAGTACCAAAGACTTGTAAATGTGGTATGAGTGTAGCAAAAGAGATGGACTTTGAAAGATTGCGAGAGTTAATCAAGAGATCACTGGATGTTAAAAATGGCAAAATAGGCCCATCATGGCAAAATAAGTCATGTAAGCTGGAGTATGTCATTTGATTTTTAATGCTTGAATTATATATGTCATGTATTTTAGATGCAAATATAAATAGGGTACATGGTTTTCTAACACAATGACATTCATATGCTGACTTAGTGTTGGATTAGACCAAGAAAAAGCACCGTTGGACAGTGAAAAATCAGCTATGTTGTTCATATAGAATTTCATTACTTGCTACACTTGAAATACTATAATATTTAACACATGAGGAAGCAGTAGCTGTTGGTATTTTTTAATAAATAGTATTTATCAATAACGTTTCTCTCTTTAAATTGGTTGATTTTAATGTTTCAGTTGCTCAATTGTTTTCTAAATGCTCATTATCATCCGTTTTAACAATCAAGCCGTTTGAACTTTAATTTTATCAGTTAATTTCTTACTGGCTCTTTGTTAATGCTCCCTAAGTTTCAGCCGTTGGTTTTTTCTTTAATATTTGGTAGTGGCCGATTGTTCATTGTACCGTTTTTGGGAAGTACGTTACTATATTTCATCATGTCATTGCACAATTACGAGTGTTTTTGAATTGTTTTAAATTGAATGGAGGTTGGCATTAATGGGTTGTAAACGTTGGTTTCTTTATTTCAGTTTATTTCTTTTTCCGCTTACGTCTGTCAACTATATATATTTGTATAGTCTGGTGGTGTGTATGGTAAAAGGAATATACTTTGGAGAAAGTGTGATAAGAATAACAAGTTTAGTGAATATATTTTTTTGAGAGTATTTCCAGATAAAAGTAAGGTGTTCTTTTGAGTGGAGTTTTGGACTCAACCACTTGTGCAGAGTAGGCTTGAGTCATACGACGATCAGTTGGGCTGTTGTATCCTGGAGGAGTCAAGTCAAGAAGATTTCTGCTGCATCGGTTAATTTGAGACTTTGTACACTGCAGATGGCTTGAATCTCCTTAAAGAGAGCGATATTTCCGTGCCTCAGTCCAAACTGGCTTCATTTTAATTTTAATTACATTGTAATTTTTATTATTTTATTGTGTATTTCACCAACAGTAGCTAATGGAGGTTTCATTGGTAAATAAGCCAGTTTGGGAGTAGTTATGCAATCCGTGGGTGAGTGCATCATTCTAGGTAAGTACTACTGGACAATGTACTCAATGTCTTCAAATGACTGCAAACAATATATTACTGAACAATGTTTTAATGAATAATAGGGCTTTCCACAAGGCTCGAAACTATACATTGTACGATTCATGATAATTTTGAATTGGATGATTTAGTACTTTAAAAAAAAAAAGCTATACATTGTACTCCAAAGACTCTAAACATCTAAAATCATATAAAAATAAGTTAGAAATAATGATTCATTGAAATTGAATAACTTTATTAGAATGTTATATAAATGATAAATCCATCAAGTTGGAAACAAAACCTTTAAGAAATATTAAACTAAAAACTTTGATTTGAAACTTGTAACAAAATCAAGTTCCCTGCCATTTCATTTCTTTTGTTCATGAATTCCAAAAGATATAAAGTATAAATATAAAGTTCAAAATTTATAGCACTAAGTCGGCACAATCATCGTCATCGTCATCTAAGTCTTGTCTCGCTTCTACCAAGTCATGTGTAGATTAATGCCCATATGTTAGGTCAAATTCTACATTTGTCCCATCATGCGCAAAAGAAGATCCACCTTCAACATAAGAGTTTGGATCAATTTGTTAAGATAACCATCATCCTCAAATATAGTATTTGTATCATTAGTTGGATCCTATATATAGAGTTATGAGTACATATTCTTAGATCATATTCAATATTGAGAATAATATGACATCTATTATACCTTGGCTTCTTCACCATTTGAATGATCATCTCCTTGAACCCATTCATCCAATGGATTCCTATGTAATGAGTGTTTTGTGATGGCATCATAAGTTTTTCTTCTAAATTATTTCACTCGAAACCTTAAATCATAAAGTTCATAAACAAGATTATTAAGCCTTTTTTGAGTTAGATTATTACGTCTCTTTGTATGAATTTGATTAAATATACTCAAATTCCGTTCACAACTGGAGGATGAGTAAGTTTGGCTCAAGACCCTAATTGCAAGTTTTTTCAACTTTGGACAACTAATTCCGTGTTGTTGCCACCGTACAGCTACAAAATAAATATAAGTATAACAATTATTTTATACATATGAAGGAAGACTTTTTCAAAAATTCCTTTTTTGTTTAAAATAAATATTTGGTTGTAACTCTTTCCTATTCTCAATAGCCAAGTCATATCCAAAATCTCCTTTTGCATTAACAAAGTCATCAATCTATATCAGAGTTGTTTAGTTCAAAACAAACTTATACTTTAAAAAAATATAACCATAAAATAATAATTGAATTGTACCTGTTTTGAGATTTTTACTCTTATACTAAGATCATACTCCAAACGACAAATAACTTAATTTAGCCCTTGTATCACTTGCAAATCCTATATAATCAAACTGAGTTATTAATTAACAAATAAATATCCCTGTATAGATAAAATAAATTAAACAAATACTTCCATAAGGTCTTCTTGATAACGAAGCATTGGATTCAGCAAAATCAGCTATTGTATGAAGTGGATGATGGAGTTGGTCGTCCCATCTAGTCAATGATAGTAAAAAAAGGTTGATACTTTTGCTCACGAACATCATGCGCTTTTTTTATTTCTCTTTTCACTTTTTGCATGTCATAATACATCTTTGACATTGAAGGGAGTTCTTCACTATCAACATTTCGGAGGAGTTTCACAACTGGTTCAATTGATTTGAAGATAAAAGTCATCTTTCTCCAAAAAGAAGACGACCCCTTCCATTTCTTTCCCTTATTTGGAACTAGTTGGCGTTGAATTCACCCATGAATATGATAGAAACATTTTTTTCAAGTTGTATTTATTCTTGCAAAGACTCTCAATAGCAATGAAATGGGTAACAAATCGAGTCATCCCTGGTCTCAATAACTCTGCACCTTTAGTATATATTGTTCTCATCAAATTCAATAACAAAGTGTGATTGTAGATCGGTTTTTTATTTTTATTTTTTTTATTTTCTTTGCATTTTCAACAACATAACTCACTCTTTTGATCTTCATCATATCTTTAAGCATGATATTAATATAGTGTGCAGCACGGGGTGTCCAAAACAAACTCTTTCTTTTTCCTTCTAGCATTTTTCCTGCCAACTTATAATTTGCAGCATTATCTGTAACAGATTGTACAATATATATTTTCCTCTCTGACTTCTTCTACAATTTCATCATATAATTTAAAGAAATATGCATTAGTTTTGAGATATTAGAGGTATCAATAGATTTAACAAAATAATTACCTCTTGGACAACAAACTGGAAAATTTATCAAAATTCTATTGCGTCCATCTTTCCAACCATCCGCCATAAGATTGCACCACCCAATCACATTCCAAGATGTCTTCAACTCTTTTAAAGACCTTGCTATTGTTTGGATCTCCTTAATTAGGAATGTCTCAGCAATTTCCTTACTTGTTTTAGCCCTTGATTTCCATAATTTACCTTGACATCTATCATTCTCTTAAAATATGGAGAGTCTACTACAACAAAAGGAATAGCATTGTGATAGAAACATCTACTTATAGTAATACACAATTTCTCTCTAGCCCTTGGATTAATTTGTGTGGTCAATTTATTTGTTTTATTGCCTCTTTGGATTGACTAAGCAATTTTTGTGTCGCAAATGCTATGTTAGTATATACTCATCTTTCTTTTTTTCTCAATCTACGTACTATCACCAATAACAATTCATTTCTCGTTTTCTTTTTGTAGTTCATTTTTCTCATTATTTTCCTCTTCACTAATATGAACAATATCATCTCCTTCAAATCCAAAGGAAGCCATTTCATGATCTTCTTTTGCTCGTTCATTTTTCTTATTCGAAAAAATCACGAGACGTTCCTTCAATTTTAGGCATGCATTTTCTAAAGCTTTTTTATATGTTGCAACATTTTCAGAAACTTTTGTAATAATGTGCTTTAATTCAAATATTCAACTTGTATTCCACACTAATTACATTTGACATTTTTTCTTTAAATGTTCCAATGTTTTAGCATGTTCCCATGTCGGATTCATTTTACCTAAAAAAATAAAAAATTCAGAAGTTATTATTCACATTCTTATATATTTAAATGCACGTAGAATTCCCAACTATTTAATATTTAATATTAAACTATAATAAATAATGGCAGTCTTTTACACTTTGAGCTTAACTTTTTTACTATATATATGAGAAAATAATCAAATCGGCAGATTTTTGTATTCATAATAATATTATAATAGTGCATACCATTTTACTAATATGTGCTATCTTAGATTCTTAACTTTTAGTCTTCTGGTCTCTTAGCAATAGCTAGTAAAGAAAAAGTCAGAAATAGGCAGCAAGGAAAAAAATAGTTTTGTTAACTATTTTGCTAGTCATGATGTTAACTTGTTAAATATTTTCTGACTTCTACATAGTTTACAATGTTACATTTTATAGCCACAATAAAAGTGGAAGACAAGAATCCCTCCTCTCGGATCAAGCCTTCCAATCCAAAAAAAAAAAAAAAAAATCTGATAGTCAAAGAACCAAACAAAGCGAATAAGCATCAATCTTGAATCCAAAGCCACGTACAATAATCTCATTGCAAAAAAAAAAAAAAAAAAAAAAAATCAAACAAACTCTCTTGATTGTCTAAAAAATTACAAACTAGAAAAATATAAAGAAGCTAAGAGATACTTACTTGCAAGTGTTGAGAACTGAGACTTATAGGGAAAGATTGGAAGAAAAAAGTATGAGATAAAAAATAAAATACTCCTTCCTCAAGGCTCAACGTGGCTTGATCTTCAAGAGTAAAAAAAACATAAAAGTTAAGGGCAGATTCGGGGGGTGGGATGAGACACAAAATTCTTATCTCATCTCATCATTACACCTTTTTTAAATCTCCATATAAAATATAATAAACAATTCAACTTTTTCAAATCCCAATTCAATTTTTTCAAATCCCAAAATAATAATAATACTAAAACATAATATTTTAAACTCTAAAACAAAATACAAAATTCTCATATCACCCCCCAAACCTGCCCTAAGTCTAAGCCTTTTAGCCTTTAAGGTCTACGCTTTAACCTTGCGTTTTGGAGTTTTAACTTTTTGCCGTTGGCAACTTTTCCCTTATTAATCATTCAGCCGATTGAATACAATAATTAGTATGAACCGATCTGGTTCGGTCTGAATCAGCCCGTTCCCCCCCTGCCCCCGCTGCCCCGCCCCTCTTCCACCCCACCCCCGTGTGGCGGGGCGGATCACCCCGTCCGGCAGATGCGGGGGGCGGGGGCGGGGAGGGGGCCTCCCGCCCCGGATATATATATATATTTTTATATATTTATATAAAATAAAAAAAAACCCAGGCATGAAACGACGTCGTTTTATGCTTGGGTTTATATCAAAACCCACCCCCCGGCCCCCCCTCCCGATTCCTTCTCTCGCTCACTCACTTCTCCCTCGCTCAAACTCTCAGTCTCTCCCTCTCTCTGAGTTCCTGGCATCGCACCCAATCCCTCTCTCTGCATCGCCGTCCTCGTCACTGTCGCCATCGCACGACTCGCACTCGGTCCCTCTCTCTTCATCTCGATCACCGAAGATCCGAAGGTAAGAAACCCTAAATTCAATTTTTTTTTTTTTTTGTGATTTATATTTTTAATGGAGATTGAAGGAAGGATGGGGTTTATCGGAGATGGATGATGAGATTTTGTGAATTGTGTGCTGTGGAGTTTAGATTGTGCATGTGGTTTGAACTTTGAATGAGTCTCGTGCATGTGAATTTTTTTTATTTTCTGTATTTTTTTTTGTTTGATTCATACTTTAAAGAGTGTCATATTATTTGTGTCTAATTAATTTGGATTGGAACCCTAAATTAATTTAGGCCTCCAATCCGAAATCCTAAATCGAAATACCCTAAATTAATTTAGGAGTTTTAAAGATTAAAAATTCTAAATTAATTTAGGGGTTTAATCTTTAAAATTGCTATGCACTAGGGGTTTAAAAAATTAATTTAGGGGTTTAAAAATAGAATTTCATGTTCCCTACCAAATTGAAAAAAAAAGAAAAAAGAATGCACTAGGGTATTTCACTACAATCATCTCATTTTAACTCAAACTTGAAAGGGATAGACCATCTTAGACTTTAGTTGGTAAGTGTATACTTCAACAAACTTGATAAGGCTAAAATTCCAAATAAGAAATTTAAACTATATATATATATATATATATATATATGTTAGAAAATAATTTTGCATAAAATAATATGCTATACAGCAAAGGAAAAATAGAAAATTTATATACTAAATAATTGTGTCTCTAACTTTTCATTTGGTAGTTAATGAACGACTTGAAGGAAGAAAATGATTTTAAGGAAATGGGGAGTGCAAAAATAATACTTTTGAAGATGTATTGGGGACATTTAAAACACAAGCAAAAGTGTTTTTTAATAATGTGAATAGCAATATTCAAAGTTTTCTAATTGTCCTTGCGTGCAGACAATGAGTTCTCTCACTCAAGTATGCCATGTACAATGAGTTTTCTAAGAGATTTTTAATATCGGATATCTTGTTAATTAAATTATTTATTAATACATAGATTTTATCCTTTATGATCTTTAAAAAACTAGAAGGATACTAATGTGTGGTGCCTTATAATGGTAGAGTATATGAATGTGAAGTGATACTTTTTTTTACTCTACTTTTTTTTATGTTCATTATATAGTTGCTATGCTTATAGTCTTTCAAGTCTAAGAAACTATAATCTATATTGTTAATATATAGTTGGCATGTTGCTATGTTTTCTATAATTTCAAATTTCTTGTTTGCTTGAATTAATTGATAAGCCAGCAGATTCTAGTGTCAGCTCTCCTTTTCAGGCCGAGGGCACCCCTACCCCTACCCCTACCCCTCCTACTCATACCCCTACCCCTACCCCAACGGCACCTTGCCCTGCCCCCAAGCCCAGCAAGAAACCTGCTTCAATAGTTTGGAGTCATTTTACCAAATTAGAGGGTGGTGACCCAAGTAACCCCTAAGCCAAATGTAACCATTGTGGGAAAATTTATGGATGTCACTATAGGAAACATGGCACCTCACAATTAAATGTGCACTTAGAAGAACAATGTAAAAAAAGTCCAATATTAAAATCATTATAAGAGAAAATCCAATCTAGGCTAGAAATTGGACTTCAAAAAATGGCGGATGGGACTAATGGGGGTGCAACTTTGAGGGGGTATACTAAATATGATCCCGATGAGTGTAGAAGACACCTAGCTTGTATGATCATCATGGACGAGCTACCTTTTCAACTTGTTGATGGGAAAGGGTTCCAAGCGTATTCTCGCTACTTGGAACCAATGTTTAATATTCCTTCTCACCACACGGTAGCAAAGGATGTAAAAAAATATTTTTACATTGAAAAGGAGAAGTTAAGGGGTCAATTGGCAGATCAATTTGTTTGTCTGACCACTGACACTTGGACATTGATCCAAAATTTTAATTATATGTCTTTGACTGTGTATTTTATTGATTCTCGAGTTAGGACTGCTGTGAGATAGGTGAGATCTTCTCCTTCGAGGTTGGAGATATTCAAGGTTGCTGCGAGATCTGTGGGTCTAACATCTAAGAAAGGTCTTTGTACTGATATGCCTACACGATGAAACTCAATATTTCTGATCTTGGAGGGGGCCCAAGAATATAAGTTGGCATTTGCATAATTGGGTGACAAAGACATCCAATATGTTAAATATTTTGATGGTCACATGGGATTGGGGAAACTCGTAGATGATGATTGGGAAATTGTAACTATTTTTGTAGAGTTTTTGAGTTTTTTTACGATGTCATCATGAGGCTATCTGGAACTTTGTACCCTACATCCAATATTATATGTTAGCAAATATGTAGGGTAAAAGAAGAATTAGTTGACATGGTCGCTGGTAGTCACATTAGGCTGCAGGAGATGACATTGATTATGAGGACAAAGTACGACAAGTATTGGGGAGATTTAACTAAGGCTAATATTTTGTTCTATGCAGTTGTCGTTTTTGACCCGAGGTATAAGTTGGATGGCATGATATTTGGATTGGGCCTTGCGTACGGGCAAGTATGGGCTGAGCTTATTGCAGCAAGGGTTCAGGAAACCCTTAATAGATTATTTGATGAGTTTTCCACCCCGCTGGGTGGTAATATTGCGGCACCTACACCTACTCCCTTAGCCTCAGGCTCACAGTTTTCTAAAGTCGAGGTTGGAAAAAGACGTAGATTGGAGTAGGGTGAGAGGTATGAGCAAACCCCCTTTCCCCAGAGTTCTGTAGAGGCTCAGTCAGAGATAGACAGATACTTAGCAGCAGAGATTCTACCATTTTCATGAGATTTCGATATATTAAGTTGGTGGAAGGTGAATGCTGTGAAGTATCCCATCTTTGGAGAGATAGCCCGCACACTTTTGGTCATCCCTGTTAGCACCGTAGCCTCAGAGTCGGCCTTTAGCACCAGAGGGCATGTATTAGATTCATTTCAGAGTTCATTAGCTCCTGTTACTGTGTAGGCTTTGATTTGCACGCAGAATTGAATCAAGAGAACTCCAATTCATGTTCCGGATGTTCTTGAGTATGAGGAGGCCGACGTTGAGGAGGTGGATAATGATCAGCCTGGATCTGGTATTTATTTTAATTTATTTATTTTCATTTAATTGGTATTCATTAATATGATTTCAAATTTAATACTTATAGTGAAACATGAGACGGCATTTACGACTACCTCTGATGCAGTATGACCTTGTATTGGACCCACCATTGCCATGGTTTGCACAATTTCTCCCTTAATTATTTTTTACATTTAAAATTTTGTTTCATCTTTATAACTTTTTAATTCTAATTTGTTTTATTTTTAACTTATTAATATTTCAGGTTTTATAACTTATTAACTTTTATGATCTTGATTTTTAGTCTCGCATCATTCGACACAACTCACCATTCAGAATTTCAGTGAACTCACCGCTACGGCTTCACCCTAAAATCAAATTGAAAAAATATGATTTTGTTAATTTACAATTAATTATAATGTTGCTACAATAGTTAATTGTACAATTTGTAATATTTACTTTTTTAGAGGAGTTTGTAATAGTGTAATAGTTTATTAGTTCTCTTAATTTGTATAACTGTAAACTACTTATTTTAACTTAGTGCCTTAGTGATGATTATTACTTAATTAGTTAATAGTTGAAACTTAATATCTACTTAATAGTTGAATCTATGATTATATATATATATATATATTTCAGTTTTTAAATTTATATATTTCTTAATATAAATTATGGGCTCAAAGTTTCCCAAAAACGGATTCTGGACCATTTAGAGTCCAGAAAATTGTATTAGCCCGAAGGCTCATTAAGGGGATGTCGGGGGGGGGGGTGCGGACGGATGGGGGTCCACCCCCGCACCCCGACAGCGAGACGGGGTACCCTGCCCTTGGGGGCAGGGTACAGGAAAAAATTCCCCACCCCCGCATATGCAGGGGTGAGGGGCGGGGGAGGGGTGGCCCCGCCCCGTAGGGGGCGGGTATCACCCCTAGTTCAGCCGATTCTTTGACCATACCGATTTTATCATTAAAATTGGTATGGTTTTTTGCCTAACTGAGTTGAACTGATCGGTCTAGAGTGAAGTGGATCCATTTTTCAAGTCTTAATTTTCCATTCATTCTACAAGAAATGGAGAGGATAAACAAATATGAGTGAAATTTATCAAATATAATTTACTAATCTTAAATGGTGGTCATTGCATAATTAAATGTGGCCAAAAGAATAAAAATACTTTATCCTGGTCTATTTTATGTGATTTTCATCTTCCTTGTTTGCTTTCTACAAAGCTATATAACTAAAGAAATAATGTGTAGATATTCATATTTAGCTATGAAGGAAATAAAATCTCCTGTATCTAAAGAAGAAAAGAAATAGATACATATAGTAGAGCTGCTATATATAAAGAGCAATTTATGAGATTAAGATAGATCGTTTCCTTTAATTTTCTTTGGCAAGTTGCTTTGCCTCGATTATATAATCCTTCCTGGCTCGGGTCCTCTCCTGAACTACTATTTAGGAGAGGATAAACAATGAGGAGTATGTGAAACGTTTATTCAATAGACTTCCAAAACAAAATCACAACAATGCAGATTTCATAAAAGGCAACAACTGCGTTAGGATTAGATTATTTAACAAACCAAAAGGCTGTGATAGTCCATTACATATCATCTTAAAGTGCAAAAGTGATCAATTGCATTTTAAAAATTCTCTTAATAATATTGGCACATTTTTCCCTTATATTCTAAAGCACCATTTAAGTTGTCTCTCCACAATAGCCCTCCTCCAAAAAGAAAAGCAATAGAAAAAGTTAAAAAAGATATTGAATTTCATATAAACAAATAGAAAATGCAAGTAGAATAATCTAAAAAGCAAGATGAATGATTGGCTAAAGTATGTTTTTTTGCAGAAAATGTCTAGCCAAAACAGAGATACTAGGAGTAAACAAACCACAAAAGCGAAAAGACGTCATTTGTTGTACTAATGGAACAAAATATGAAGTTTTTGTCAATCAAGATTTTTTCTTCAGAGTTTCCTAAGTATTTGAAGTACAATGTGGTAATAATATGGTTTGCCTATCTCACATTATGTAGAATAATAAGAATCTAGTTTCATTATACAAAAATGTGCCTAGGTAAAAGAAAAATGGAAGATTCATCACATCAACTACATAAAAGAATGATGAGAGCACAACTTTTACTAGATATAAATAGTTATTATCACCAACATACTTTGGCAAATTATTTAATGTGATATTCTTAGTGTAAATTACTGCTATTATTTTATAGTACAATAAATTTAACATTCAGCCACATGTTATGCCCAAAAATCCTACTAGAAGTAGTGACCTCCTGGGTTTTCATACTTTCAACACAAAGATTAATAATATTAAAAAATGATGAGTTACATATGACAATTTATTTGAGAATGACTAATTTATATATTAGCTCATAATAAGTAGTGAACATGAAATGAGTACTCAGTTATACCATTGTAATAGTGAAAGTTCTCACTGTTGCAAAATTAGATGGTTGAAATGATGAAGGCTAGAGAGTCGCAATAATAATGCATCATCATCGATATTTAGGAAGGTTTTGGGCAATAGTTTAGGCTATTTGAAGGGCTTGAACCACTATGTTATTTTCGATTCTTCTAAAATGTTGGGAATACCCAATGAGAATATGAATGTCATGCTGAGGAAAATGAAAAGAATAAGAAAAAATGCAAAAAACTACCAATATCAGGTTGAAATTCAAGGTGGTTTGATGGTTATATGGGACCATATGCACTAGTAGGACAATTTGTAAATGTTCGAATCTCAAAGTTAGAGTTTCAAAGAGAGACTTTAAGAGATCCTTAGCCACACAAATACTAGCAGTTACACTCTTTGTTTCTTGATTGTGGGTTTTGATGAATGTGTCATTGTGCAAAGATGACTTCAAAATCCTACTTTTGTTCAACACAATTTGAAAGTCTACAATTGTTAGAGCGGGTTTGGCAAAAGAGGTAAGATTGCTTGAGATCCTTATTCTTATTTGTCAACCATGTTTTGTAAGTTGTGATTATGCTTATGAATATTGGTGATATGTTGGTTGCATGCTATTCTTGATGTGTTTAAGATGTTATGGATAGATTACATAAATTAGGCTATATTCATTAATTTATTTGATCTGAAGATTGGAATAAGTATGTTTGTAAAGGCAAGGCATTGTTGGTGCTGTTGGAAATTCCATGTTGTTATACTCGAAAGGTTGTTGATGGCCCTGTGAACAGTAAAATACAAGAAAAGTTCAAGAATTAAAAATCTATTATAATATGGATTGCCACAACATAAAAATTTAGGCTTATATATTATTGACATGTTTTATATGAACTTACTGTAACAATATAAATGTGAAACACAAAATAATTCTACAGTGAATATCATATGGCCCAATGGATCCAATAATCTCATATGAAATAGCTTGTTGCAGTGTAAGGAGACTACAAGCAGATTATATGATTCTACCCAAAATTTTCTTTTGCTATATGTAGTTGATTGGGCATTGAAACTTCACCTCGAAGATAGTTAATTCGATGGTTAGAAACTTCAATATTTTTTTAGAAAATGTAAGATTTAGAAACTTCAATATTTTTTTAGAAAATGTAAGATATCAATGTTCAAGATCTGATCTTATACAATTGTTGTGTATTGCACAAGGTCAATTCACGATGTGTTGCAACTGATTTGGCTGTACTAGCCAAGATCCCAATAACAATTATAGAATTTCCTCTGTGCAAGTATATAGAAATTGTAGGACTACTGGTATGTTAAAATAGCAAGTATTGGCAATTGTGGGAACTAAAACTAATTTATGAATGTTTAAATTAGATTGTTAAAGTTACTATAGAGGACTACTGGTATGTTAAAATAGCAAGTATTGGCAATTGTGGGAACTAAAACTAATTTATGAATGTTTAAATTAGATTGTTAAAGTTACTATAGACATGTTTGACGTGGTCAAAATTTTATATATAATGTATAATGTCTTAACTTAAATTATTTCTACTAATCATTATATGCGTGATAATTTATGCATTGCAGCGCTTGTAGGATAATAAGGCGTGCATAATTATAACAAATTTCATACAAGAAAATTTTCTAAATGTAGGCTATAATTATGTGAAAACCCAATGAGAATATACAATATAATATCTATCTGAATTGAATTTGGTGGAAGCGAGAAAAATGGACGAGTAAATTGTAAAGGTTGCACAATGACAACAATCCTCCAAATTGATGTTTTAATTGTTCCAGATTTACGAGGTTTTATTTGTTGTATCCATCCCGATTCAATGCGTAGTTAGTGTCAATTAGGAACAAATTTTTGCCACCAAGTGGATCATCACAGATTCATGGTCCCAAATTTTTCTAGCCAATAATTCATACTGAAAACTATTACAGTTTTTTTCCTAGTGTGCATTTCGTCTGGAAAAGCTATCATTTCTATGAACTCGTTGCGACAACACTTGACATAAATAAGTCTGATTGTGTTCCTGACATAAATGGGTTTTTGCCACCGTTCCTAGACTTTTTTTTGGATATTGCACACTGTGGCAAAAGGACACTCATGTTGTATTGCCTCTAGCTACACCAAAATTTACCCTAGGATCATAGAAAAATTATGGATGTATGCCTCCCTTCAAATTTTCCATTGATTCTTATCCTATATGTGCTGGTCGGAATGTACAACAAGAGCATTCTTTGGAGGCAATTCACTTAAAAGAAATTGCAATTCTTGCTCTTATTCTTGAAATTAATTGTTTGGGATGGACAAAGCTAGCCGTTGGGATAATTTTTTTATTTCTTGAACTAATTTAATTATTTGGACACGCTTATAACTGACAGCAAATAAATAATTTTTTGTAATGAATTATATATATATATATATTTACATATATATATCTCGATACAACAAGATATAATAATTAAACCAACCAGATATGGACACAATTAACCTCATTGTTCCCTTTAATTTCGTTAAAAAATAACAAGTATATGGTCCTTGGTCATTATATTTATAGAAAAGTGGGTAAAAACCCACCACCAAACAACAAAATCACATAGACTATTGAATTTACCACTCTCTAAGACCATATTAATATGATTGAAAATCTTTTTTTTTTTTTATCTATCTTTAATTTTTTTTTTTATCAGCCTTTTCTTTTCTTTTCTTTATTTGATTTGGATAAACATGCTTCTTCAATCCTATATTAATATATGAACCCCAAATTAGGACTTCTTACAAACATAGCACCCTAAAATTCGTATCTTATACTATTTGATTGGCCTATGGCACAAGTTGTTGAAACTTGAAAGCCAAAATAAGATCTGGTTAAGCTGTCTTTCCGGTTGTCATTTTTCCATGATCCTAACAACCAAAACCAATTTCATACCTCACATCTTTATATTCCAATCTCTCTTATGTTGTTGTCATCTTTTTCCCGTTTCATGCCTTTAAAGCTTCAACCACAAGCCTAGATCAACTTGACCTCATCCTCCAGCTCCTCCCAGCTTCCTTCCCCATCGAAAACAACCCTACTAATTTATTGGGATAAATACATACATACATACATATATATATATATATATATATATATAATATCATATATAGCCATGCACCTAAATTGCCTTACATGCAAGTACAAGGAGAGTAATACATCGGAGTCTGAGATAGAATTTGACCGAGAAAAATCTAGAGGGGAATGTTGTTGTGTAAAGGTGGAGATCAAGTTCTTGTCAGGGAACATTCATCCATTATCCTACGAGAATATGAGAAGTGGATTTGTAAAGCTGGGAGAGAAGAAGGTAAGACTGGGTCATCGTCGGAACTATAGTGAAGGAGTTGTTGGATTTGGAGGTGGCGTAGAGCCCCGGTTGGTGAGGAGCTGTGGGATGAGAAGGGATTGGAGCTTGGAGGATTTGGCACATGGGGGAGAGAAGAAAGGGAGAAAATATTGATACATGCATGCACGGTTACAACTTTCTTTTGCTTATGCCTTATCCCTCTTTTCTATTAATTTGTGACGTTCTTATTCTTCTTAATTAATTAGTATTATGTTTCAACGTACAGATGCACTGGTTGAAGTCGAATCTAGGGGTGGATGGGATCATCAATGTGGTTATGAAAATGATGTTTCATTTAGGTCCTGTTACTCCAAAATATTCTCGGCTATAATTAGTCGTATTCGATCCTTTCTAGATGCATGGCTATTTATATTTTAGTTGGAAAATCTTGCGTAGTGTCTTATGCAAGAAGTGGTCAAGAATTTTCGCGCCTTCATCCCAGAAAATGAAAGAATTAAAGAAAGTGGCAAGAATCACCGTTTGAGATATGATCACCATGTCAATGTTTATGTAGGATGTCATGTTGTTGTGGGAAAAGCAGTATTTATGTATCCAGGTAACCATAGAAATGGTTTCATGGCTATAATGATGCTCTTCCATTAGTATTCTTCGTGCTTAACTGTTACTATGCTCAGCTGTAATGTAATGGTTTGGTTTGACTATCACCTGCCGTTGCCCTTTGGTGTTGTATAGGAATAGGGTTCTGACTCCAAATCTTTTCTTTTACGAGAAATACTCGTACCTCGTCTGAGTTTATTTTTTTATTTTCACCGTTTATGTATTTAATTTTATTTTAATTTTTTTTATTTAATGATTAAGAAAGTAATTTTTAGTGTATCGGTATATTTTTTTTTATTTTTTAAAAATATTTAAATATGTTAAAAAAATATGAAAATAAATAAAAATATAAAAAATAAATTTGTATTAAACCGCACGCCCAATAGTGATTATTGGACGGTAGCCTAGAACTACTCTTCTTTAATACGACTGAATGTACAGTTGCTTTTATGGGGTATACCCCTAAGATAATAAAACTCAGGATTTGTCAGTATGAAGTCAGTGAGACATACTGAACTTATGTTTAAACCCAATATTAATATTAACCGCAGCTGCTGTACACGTCATCATTCTAATTTCTGCCAGAGACTAGTAAGTTTTTTTTTTCTTACTTATTAGGGATGGCGTGGTGCTGTTGCAGAAAACAGAAGATGATTTATTTCCTTTTTGACAAGATAATTGCTATAAGAGAGGCCATCAATAATGAGGAGATAGTATTGCAGGTAAAAATAAAGTGTGCGGCTACGCATCAGCATTAGCCGCACTCTCTGCACACTGTAATTATATATATATATATATATTTTTTTAAACTCAACAACACTTGTGTGCTGAGACTTTCATCAACAGTAGATTGATGTAAGTAATTTCTCAAAAATAAATTACTCCTGCAAAAATAATACAAATAACTAAATGAATAAATCATTAAAAAACAAAGAAGATGATCAAAGGATATCCACTCTAAAAGGGAAACGTGGAAAGCACCTTGATCTTTCACAAGACCTTATTTAGAGAGTTCCAAAGCAACTTACTTTTAACAATTAAAATTTTAAATGGAAGTAGTACAAAGTCCACACAACAGTTGCACATATACCTATGATTTATCAAAATAATTGAAATTCAAAGATATGACATGGAAAAATAATTTACTTGGCCTTTAATGCAGTAACAAGACACTATTTTCATATATTCACGATTCATGTTTATTGATCTTTACATGAATTACGTCATACATTCTGATCATTCTTGACCATATGATACCAGCCTTTCAAACTAAAGCGGGATTCTCCCACCTTCAGAACCTGGCAGTAACCTAATGGTAACTTTCCTTGGCATATTCTGAATGCCCTTCACCTGCAACATCAAAGGTTTTGAAAAAGTGAAAAAACTGAGAACAAAAACTTTTCCCACAAACAACTTCTTCAGTTAGCATAATAACATCACAAGTTTTTTGAGCCACTAAAACTTCAGAACTGTCTGAAACATCACAATAAGGAGTTATCTGATACTTTAATTGTAGGATGTTGCACCCTACAGGTTGGTAACCACTCTAGCATTTTTTCTTTCTTGCATCTCCTTTCCAATCTCTTCGACCACCGATAGTTCTATGCATTTCAGAATTGACCAGGCTATGGGAAATCTCAGAATGAACCCTTTCAAATGATGGTTCTGCCTTGATTCCAGATGGCAAGCTTGGCGTCTGATTTTCACTAGTTAATTTAACAGTGCCATTAGGCATGACATCTTTATCCTTAGATGTATGAGCCCTTCTTGCGTCCTTTTTCCAATCTCGTTTACAATGCACACGGGTCATACAAGGGCTATGGGTCTTGTTTTGTTGTAAATCTACTTGTGGTGGAGCTGACTGATTTATAACACAAGACTTCTTACTTTCTGCTTCAAGCCGCTTCCGAGCCCTATACCTACGTTGCCGTTCTCGGTTCTTCAGGCGACGAGTGATAACATCAAGGTGGCCTCTAGTGCGCTGTCTTTGGTCATGGGGCTTCATCATAAAGCTATCTTGTGTTCCGGTGGCATTCATATTTTTCCCATTTTCCATTTTGGATAGAGGTTAGCATCTGCATTAAGAAACTAACTAAAATGAAGCGAATCAATCAATCCCCGTATCGTTTCCAATCTGATGAAAAACACTTCACATTTCTTACCAATGAGAGTTAGCTTTTCCAGTCCCTGCAATGCCCATTTGGTGACTGCACCATCATCACACTCTGTCAACCATCTAATCTCTTAACAAAAAAGATCACATCATCCAGATGCCATAACAAGGATGAATATTTTTTTTTTATAAGTATAATAGTATAGCAAGTATAAATGATCTGGGATCAACTTCAATTAATAAGCACCAAAAGAAAAAATAGACATTGAATAAAGTAACATAACTCACATGCATGATCTGAAAAGGCTAAAAATTGACCATAACATTTATCTGCACAATGTGGTCAGCAAAATCCTTTTTACTAGTGCTTGAATTTATGGAAGCTAACAATGGAGACCAGGAAGCCAGGGCACTAGAGAACTTCATTTTCTTTTTTTATCATCACCAGTCAATGTTATGCATAAGTTAATTAATTACTTATCGCCATGGTATGAGATTGAGTAGTAATGATTGGAAATTGACTACACTTTGCACTACTGATATTGTTGTAGTCCCTTCAAGAAAAGTAATCCGCCTTGTTTGGGTAATGAGATATTGTCAGATATTTTCAAAACTTCTCATAATTGTTTTTCTCAAACATCACTCAAACACAACACTTTTCAATTTCAAATCTTCAACTTTTTCATCTAATCATTAACTGATCATTATCCAAACACAAAATCCAATACAAATTTCCCAAACTTCCAAAAAAAACAAAAGAAAAAAAAATCCAAATTTTTCAAATTTAAAAAAAATATATATTAAAAAAATATTCAAACAATTTTTTAACTTTATAATATTTTTATTCAACTTTTTCTCTCATTTCCCAAAACCCAATAAAACATATTAACTCAAACTATTTCACTACTATTTATAAACCATTTCACTACTATCTACAAAATTCTAAGATATTCTAAGCGTCCAAACAAACCTCAGCCGCCATTGGATTGGGAATATACAAACTAAGACACTTGAGGCTCCGAAACCCCACAAAAATGAGAGTTTTATTTTAAATAATGACAAATATAAAGTTTGATTACGCACCCAGTTGGCCTCAAATTTATGACCTCACTCTTCACTTCATTCTCAAGGGCTAAGAAAATGCCATCTGAGATGAAGCTCATTGGCGCATCCAAAAACGGTTTCATTTGCTCTTAGCATTTGAAATGTGTCTATCATCCCTTGTAACACAGCCAGTTTTGTGATATCATAACATGACGTAATAAAGGCGTAATACAATTTTCCATTTCGGTTATGACTTTGGATTTTTCCCCAACATTGATCCATGCAAAGCATAATTAACAATCAGAATTAACGGTTCCATCTCAATGGAAATTGTGGTATATATAGAACCTGTATTAACTAGGGCTTAATATTATGCACCATGGAGTAATGATATTATGGTATCTATAATATTAATAGTTTAAATCACAGCTAAGTTATTGATCCAAGAGCTCGTCAATGACTCAACAACATGACTAGCTCACCTATATAAGTTACCTAGTTAAGAAGTCCCTCAATCTAAACATCAGCAGCATTCAATTTCAAGCCATCTTCATAATTCCGCCGCCCCTAAAAAAAATGGGGATTAGTTCCTTTCTATATTTAAGCACCCATTCATCTCCGATTTGTGTTCTTCACGTATAACTATACACATGCAGAACTTGAGACAGCCCATTGTTAATTAGGCAATACTAATTAGACCTTCATACCGAGAACCCTAAACAGTAATCCTAAAGAAATTAATAGCCCAACCATTCTAGCCACCATCGCGATTAAAAACAAACACAACAACAGCAACGTTAAAATTGTTTTTATTTTTAGAATCATGAAAGAACTTCATTGAGATTTTCCATAGCTGGAATTCATGCAAGTTTTGTTTTTAAATGGAAAACCAAAAGCAATGAAAATACATATTTCGACCGCAAGATAGAAAAGGGAGGGAAGTGAATTAATGGATGAAAGAAACAGAGACAATACAGAATATAAAGATCAAAGCAAAAAATGCGGCAGTGTGACATGAAAATTAAGCAAGATTAAAAGCATGAATTAGGAAGGGAAAGTAGTGGGGGCGGGGGAGCAAAAAGGTACCTTTAGAAATGCAGATCAGATCTATTTTGACGAAATGGATCCGAATAAGTAAGGGAGAAAAAAATTGCAGAGAGAGGCCGAGGGGGAAGGGGGGGGGTGTTGTAAGAGGAAGCAGAAGCGGTGACTGTTTGGACTTGTTCTTGCGAAAGACAGGGTTGTGCTTTTCAAGCCGATGTTACCGAGACAGGATCTGGGCTTTCTCCTCACCGTTATAAAGATGATATTTAATCTTTATTCTATTGCTTTCTTAACATACGGGGTGGTGGCGCAGTTGGCTAGCGCGTAGGTCTCATAGCTATCTGAGTAATCCTGAGGTCGAGAGTTCGAGCCTCTCTCACCCCAAACATTTTGTTTTTAAAATATGTCCGTGTCTTTTGTATGCTCTCGAAAAGTAAAAATGTTTAGTTTATAAAACAAGATTATTAAAAATCATTTTACATTCTTTTATTATAAAAATGATCTAATATTATTTGCTTAGTTTGCTTTCGCAAATGAGATGAGTTGAGATTAAAATAAAATAAAATATTATTAGAATATAACTTTTAACTAAGATTTCACATTTCCCATCTCTTTGTTGTGTCATTTGGAACCATGTCTATCTTTTAACAGTTATATTTCACATAAAGATAAATGTTATTTATTATTTTCATACCATACAATATATATTATGATGTGATTTGTTATTTTTGTTATTTTATTTAAATATACATATATTTACACATCAATATATATATATTTAAATTAAAAAATAAAAATAACAAATCAGATATTAGTGCGTGGAGTAGAAAATGACAAACATAATTTTTTTTCACATAAAACGTATGATTTTGACCTATGATGATCAGGAAACATTTCAATTAGTAGTAAAATCTGTGCCAAATTAATGTACGTAGCTTATGTTCTTATTATCAAAATCCATTTTTTGTTGTTTGTTTCCGGTGGGTAGTTTGGATGTTAAGAATATTTTAAATTATATGTAAATATTAATAAAATAGTTTATAAATAATAATAAGTAATTTTTGAATAGTAATATGTTGGTTATAAATAATAGTAAGTTGATTGTGAATAATAGTGAAATAATCTGATATGGTAGCAACCAAACACAATCTTAAATTTAGTTTAGATAGTGAGATATGATGAGATGATGTATGAATAATAGTGAAATAGTTTGAATTAAAATGTTTTATAAAATTTTGAAAAATGAAAGATAAAAATTTAAATAAAATATTATAAAATTAAAATATTTTTTTGATATAATTTTTTTTTTGAAATTTGAAAAAATTAAATTATTTTTTATATTTTGTTTAAAAACTTGAAAAAATTGTAATAAGTAAATAAAAAATTAAAAAAAAATTATATTTATAGTATTTATATATTGAGATAAAATAAAATAAAATAAAATAAAACAAAAATAAAATCTATTGCAATCCAAACCAACCCCATCGTGGTAAATATTGCGTGGATGATGAGTTATGAAGCATTTCTGGTCTCGTGCTCTAGAAAAGAAGAAAAATTGAAAAAGAGAGACGCTAATTTTCAACGGTAATGATTAGGTTCTAGATAGGCTGCGTCATCCATGTGCTAAGTGGTAAGTGCAATCACCATTCAAAGCATAAGATAGAATAAAGTGGAATTCTTAGCTACATTCATCCCATACACGTACTTACGTCTAGTTTACTTTACTTTTTATGATAAATTGAGATTAAAATTAAAAATAAAATAAAATATTATTAAAATATATTTTTTAATATAATTTTTATTTTAAAATTTAAAAAATTTATTTTATTTTATATAAAAATTTAAAATAATTAAATTAAATTAAAATGAATTGTAAAAACAAATAACCCTTATTCCAAGTACGTACGTCCAGCTACTTTATTGAACGAGCACTTTTCAGCAGAATGTTTTTTTGTTCCCTAGAAAAATGCAGGAAGTGATGAACATTATCCGAATTCCGAGTGCTTGGATTCAACACACGTTGGCTGCTAATTAAGGCAATAGGCGCCACTCCGCCATCTACCTAACTTATAGGCCCAAGGAAGGCCGCCCTTTTGATCATAGACCAATTCTCATGTGCGCCCATATTTAATAAAATGATATATTTATTATTATTAAATAATTATTTATTTTTTAATAATAATAAATATATTATATATTATTTAATATGTTTAAAATAGAATGAGAATTAATGTATACTATTATTAAGAGCATTCTTATTGAATTAATCAAAGTTAAATGACAATTTTGATGAATGTAAGAGAAATTTAATTTTTGACTATTTTATTCACATAAATTTTCACATTTAAATATCTATTTTTTATTATATAATAATAAAATAATATAAGATGAATTTAATTTTAGTTATTCATATTAAATCTTCACATTAGATTATATATTTATTCATTATATGATAATGAATAACTAATAATTTTAAAAATATTTAATTTTTTTAATTATTAATTTTTTTAATTTTATCATATTTTACTTATTATATGTTAATTAATAATCATGTTCTTATTAAATTAATATATCACTAAGTCAAATTAATATATTAATTATGATAAAATATGTGATAGAAAGAAAGGGAGAGAGAAATAATTAATAAAATATGTATTTGATGTATGTACACTAACCTTCAAATTTAAAAAAAATTTTGAAAGTCACTGCAGCTAAATTCTAAATATTTAGAATTTGACTAATCCAATATGAGCATATTTTACTTTTTAATAACTAAATATAAATGAATTTAACTTTTAACTAATCCAATAAAAATGCTCTAACGTGAAAGTCACCCACATATCAAGTGCATATAGAACTTTTTCATGTTAAGTTGAATAATAAATAATGTCTTTATATTTGTGATGCTTGTGGAAGTCACACTTTTCGTGCTATTAACGTGACATACGTGTTCAGACAAACTTACAATTATAATTTCTCATATAAAAGTGTAATCCAATATATATATATATTACTTAATTAATAAAGTTGTGATTTTGCTTTCTTCAATAATTATTGGTTGCAATTCTTTTTTTTTTTTCTCTCTAACAATGAAATTCTTGGCTTTCGGTTCAGAACTCATTCATGTGATTAGTCTCCATCAAGAGATTAAAGTCTAAGTTGGATTTGATTTATTACAGTCGTTGGATTGTATAGGTATAAATACAATGTAACACCTATTTTTTCAACTTTGATTTAAACTATTAGGCATGAGGATGTCGGTGGGGAAGAAAAAACAAAGCATTTTCATTTTCTTTTTATGATTCAATGGTGGATTCAATACGGCTCTGGTAAATATGACTGAGGACTTAATAACCTTATGGTATTTATATAGCCAAGCTACTTCATTGTTTCCGTTCTTATTAAAAAGAATTTTACTATACATAAGTCGGTATGTTAACAGTTAACACACCACTTATAGTGTGATTTATTATAAATTTAGCATGGCATGATATTAATGGTGTGCTGATTACGTAAAAAATAAAATTTATAAATAAATTATTTTTATTGAAAAACTCATTCACATCATCATAGTTCAAAATGATTATAGACAGAAAAAAGATTCTATTATTTTACCCATCCCAAACATATTTGGTGGAGCGGAAATTATGGAGCGATTGGTGCGAATAAGTATAATCCATTTGGGGTTGGTTTCACATTTGAATGCATTAATTCGTTTTGTTGTTTTGAGTTTATGCATCAAATCACTAACAAAAGTCTTCATAAACTCATCCAAAAAGATTGGTTTTCCGTATGAACATGTAAGGTTGTTTATTAATGATTTAATTTGCTATTTTGAGTTTATATATATGAATTTATAAATATTATTTCTTATATTAGATTTTGTCATCGTCATCCTTTTATCACGTTATTGTTATAGAAAAATATTATTTATGCTTATATTGTGAATAAAATTGTTATACTACTCTATTACCATATAAAACTATTTATAATACATTGCATTAACAACTATGATAACAAAATTTAAACAAAAAGTAGTCTAACTCGTATGAATTTTGCAAATAAAGATCTTACAAATTTAAAAAGGTTAAAATGAAAAAATAAATATATACTTATAACTGTTGAAATTAATTTTGAACCATATTAAATATATAATAAATACTATAAGGCTTCGTTTGGTTAGTTAAATACTCTCAACTCATCTCAACTCATCATTACAATTTTTTCAAATTTCAACATAAAATATAATAAACAATTCAACTTTTTCAAATCTCAAAATAATAATAATATTAAAAAATAATATTCTAACAATATTTTATCATCTCAACTCAACTCAACTCAACTTATTTCAACATCCAAACACAACCTAAGATTTACTATATATAACTAATCTTAAATTTTTTTTTTAAAATAATAATTATAATTGTGAGTATGTAAGTACTTTATAATCATTTTAAAAAAAATAAATAAATATCATGCTCACATAAAAGAAAAATTTAATTATAATTTTTTTTAAACGACATTACACTGTACGTAACATTATTATTTTTTTGAGTCATGCTACGGGTCCCGAATTCGGAACCCAAAAATTGTCCCGAAAAGAGTTAACTTTTTTCTTTTTTTAATTTTTTTAATGTATTTTTTTAATCATTATAAATATTTAAAAAAAATAAAAAATTCACAATACTATTTAAAAATATTTTTTTAATCATTCGATAAAAAAAAAAAATCTCATTTAAGACATTTTTTAAATCCTAAATTCGAGATCCACAACATTTCTCTATTTTTTTTTTGAGTGTTGCTATTCATAAGTTCATACACCACACACCAATTTTTTTTTTTTTTTTAAATTTTTTTAAAGTTTTATTTTATTTTATTATTCTTAAAATAATTAAATTATTCTACTCATAATTTATATACTACACATTTAATAAGAAAATAAAATTAAAGAAATCATAAAAATAATGGTGTATGGTGTATGAAGGTTAGGAATAAAATTTTTCTTCTTTTTTATCCTAAAAAGTTCGAACTGTACAGAGTGCAGACAGATTGACCGACTTCTGGTCTCTCTGTGGCGCTCGGGCAACACTCATACCCGGAAACCAGTTTTGTCACGAATCAACTTATGAATTCCTATCGTCACCGACTCACCGCCGGGTCCCACTGCTTGGTCCCCCATTCCATTCTCCTCTTTTCCAAATAGAATTACAAGTCATTCTTTTTTTCTTTTTATTTTAGATGAACGAATTACAAGTCATTCGTTTCGTTTCAACATTGACCTTTGAATTATATTTGAGTATCCGTTCAACTCGACCTCTAGGGTTTGGTATTCGTTTAGAGAGAGAGAGGGAGAAGAACAAGAAGAAGATGCAGTTGGATTCTCCTTGGTGCTGAGTTCTACTACTCGAGACGTATTTTTCCAATCCCTGTTCCTTCTCTCTTCCTTGTCACTTGCTTTCTTTGCGTTTGCTTTTTTTCTTTTCCGAGTTCGTACACTCTGAAGAGAATTTCTTGTTGGGTGACCTGGAATTGAGCTTTGAGAATGTTTGCTGTTCGCCTTTTGTCATAATTTTGGGGGGTTTCTTCTCGGTTCTGTGGGGGTGGCCGGTGGAGTCTTGTTGCAGATTTCAGGTTCATAATTTTGTATAACTCAAGTATCTGAGCTTGGGATTTATGGAGTTCCTGGGCTTACCGAAGCTGATTTAATCTGGGTTTTGTTGATTCGATTGAGCAAAGAAAAGGGTATGTTTTCTGCTTCTGACTCTCAGCTATATCGGGTTTGCTATTTGTTCTTGTGGGGTTGATTTGTTCTGTGCTTACATCACCGTGAACAAGTCAAAGTTGTTTTGAGCTTGAATTATAAGGTTTTGGGTCTTTCCAAGCCTTGAATGGTTTGTGGGCGTAGAAAAAAACTAAATATTTGATTTTCCGAAATCGTTGGAGATTGAGGTTGGGTTCTCTGAAAAATTGCTAGCATTTGAGCTGCAGTTTAAATTTCTGGCTGCTGCTTTGAAGCATATGAATGATTTGACTTTGCGTCACAATACAAAAAGGCGGTATTTCTTCGTTATTGTGGGTTTTAGGTATATAGATTTACCAAATGGATAATTCCAAGAACAGGCATAATGATCATTTGGGTGTGAATAAAATGGGGAAAAATATAAGGAAGAGTCCCTTGCACCAACCAAATTTTGCAAATAATCCCGCCAGGCAGCAGCCTCAGCCGCAGGTTTACAACATTAGCAAGAACGACTTTCGAAATATTGTTCAGCAGCTTACTGGTTCACCTTCTCAAGAACCTCTACCCAGACCTCCGAACAACCTGCCAAAACCCCAGAGTGTGCGGCTGCAGAAAATTCGGCCTCCCCCATTAACGCCCATCAACCGGCCTCACATGCCCCCTCCGATGCCGGTTCCGGTAGCTCCTCCACCAATGATGTACAATAATAGCTTTGTCAGACATGGTCAGTTTGGACAGCCATCACCCACACCGCTGCATCCACTGACACCTGGTGACTCAATTTGGGCAAATACAGCTGAGTCTCCTATCTCGGCTTACATGCGATATCTTCAGAATTCAATAATGGATCCAGGTCCAAGGGGTAACCAAGCTCAAGCTCAACCACAACTGCAATTTCCGGGTCAAATTCAGGGTCATCCACCATCCACTGCTTTACTTCCTAATCCTCCCATGCCTGCTCTCCCTTCTCCTAGGGTGAATGGTCCACCCATGCCTAATCTCCCTTCCCAGCAATCGAATGGCCCTGCCCTTTTACCCTCCCCAATCTCTCAGTTCCTCTTGCCATCCCCATCAGGTTACATGAATTTGTGGTCACCGAGATCATCATATCCATTGTACTCACCGGGGATTCAGTTCCCTCCGCCACTGACACCCAATTTCTCATTTTCTCCCATGGCACAATCAGGGATTTTAGGTCCAGGTCCTCAACCTCCACCTTCTCCAGGCCTATTTCCATTATCCCCTTCAGGGTTCTTTCCCATCCTAAGTCCAAGATGGAGGGACCAATAATCCTTGTCATAGCAACTTATGCTTGTGAGCTCATTGCTTTATCAGGAATTGCATCTTTTATGGACGCATCCACTCATAAGAGCTGTTTTTGTGAAAATGTAATGTACAACACTACTGCTGTAGGAGGTCCTTTTGATCATAGTAGTGTTTATTTCATCTTTCTTGTTCGTCAATCCGTTGATGTCCCTCTTGTAGTATATTTTGATAATAGAACCTGTAGCAGCTGCAATAATTATTTTTTGGACAACTCTTACCTTGGGTGATGTTGTGAAGGCCAGAAAACTCATCTGGACAATTCAACGGAGCTGTAACATAAAAGGAGGTAGGATCACAGCAATTGAAAATTTTGATGTAGGCTCTCTAAGGCAAGAATTCTCGTGTTTCTGTCAGATTTTGACTGTAATCTTATATAGTTTAAAGCCAAATTCATCTCCATCTAATTGGTCTGTTGTTTCTCAAGCTGCTGGCATTCTATTGAAGATTTTTATTGTTTGAGCTATTCAAATTTCTCTATGAAACTGAATAACTCGTGAAAGATCTTTATTCCTTTTGAGTTTGATTTGCATCAGCACGAGAGTAGCAGAGGAGAGTATCACAATGTATCTACTTTATATTCATCTAATTTTTTACGAGCTATTTATGAACTTTAAAACTCATGTATGTAGAGATCTGCCTGCAGTTAATATTTTTAGCCATTTTTTGTTATGTGTTGAATATATTGTTGCATTTACTTGAATGGGGATGCTTGTTTAAAGATGCATCATAGATATTGATTAAGTTTTAATTTGCATTATGCATGCCAACGAGTTCTGGTGGCGATCTGAGAGTATTTACCGAGATCCTGAAATTTCTCAGAAACCTGCTGAAATTTTGAAGCTGCTCCTATGTTCATCCGTGTTAATTGATTATGCTATAGTAATGTCTGCTTGCTTCCCATCCACCCCCCTTCCTGCAAACATTGGCATCATTTTTTTTTGGGGGGGTTGGTTGTTTATATGATTTGGAAAGCAATACATATTTTGCACAATTGGTTGCAGACATAATTTTACTCATAAACAAGGTTTACAGACATAGTTTTGGCATTTACCAAGTGATATGGAAGATATACTGGGAAGCTGATAGTGATTTCTATGGTCTATCACAAGACAGCTGATAACTTTTAGGTCAATTTCACGAACTTACATCTTGTGTTTCGGAACTCTCTCACCTTGAGTGTTGTGGCTTCAGCTGAGCCTTAAAAATTGCTTGTTAGAATCTTTTTTGTTATAAACAAAAAACCATTTACTTTTCTTGGGACTTTGAACAGTCGTTACGTAGAGTTGGGGGTGTGTGCGTGTGTGTATTCTGGTGAGGTCAAAGTCAATGTAATTGAGGATACGAGGAATTTCCAATCTTTCTTATCTTTCTTGCATTTTCCTGGAAAGTAGCTAGGTAGAAATAAGCTGTAGTTTCTGATGAAAACTTCTCTAGGAAAGTCGACTTTCATTTCAACCAGAAAGTCGCTTTAACCTGTGGTTGTCCGTTGAATATTGACCAAGAATTATTCCAAGCTGTATTATTGAGACACCCAGGTTTATGGAATCATATCTGAATCTAACTAAAATATTTCAGCTTTGCAATTCAGCATAATAGTCATATTAGTGGATTTTGTGGTCCTTTGAGGCTTTACATGATGGAAAATCGCAGGTGAGGCTGGTAATTTGGCAGCCCTTGTACATTGAGTGATAGAGGCGTGCTATCAAATATTTGATACCGAAGCCCACACCATCTACAAGCAGAATTTAATGTTGTGAGCTCGCCTTGAAATTATAGATCTAGATCCAAGGGTTTTGAATAGGGCTGGGCAATTAGCCTCCCCAACTCAACCATCCTAAGTGCGGGTATATGGGCAGAGGTGACTAATAAATAAATTCACTTGTAGGTTTGGGGTGGGTTGAGTACACAACCGCCCACCCGTACAATATATATAGTTTTTTTTTTAAAAATAAAAATTAAGGATATATCTATAGTGTATTTTAGATTTTTTTTTTATTTTTTAAAATATTTTTTAACATTCTTAATCATTTAGAAAAATTTAAAAATATATATATCTTCACTAATAACTTATTTCCTTAACTATTAAGTAAAAAAAAAAAATAGAGTAGTAAATGGGTGGTAGGAGGTAGTAAATTTGATTTATTTCGTACTTTTTGCTCACCGAGAAAATGGGCCAGATTCTACATGATCAAACCTATGAGACTTAAGGAATGATGGAAGGGAATAAAAAAAGAAATAAAAAAGAGAATAGAGTGGGAAAAATAATAAAAATAATAAGTAAATAAAAAGGAAGTAAACTTTAATATTTCTTTTTTCTCTCACTTTTCAGCCGCTATTAAAACTGTTCATTGGGTTCTAGCCTGGGTATCCGGGCTGGAACCCTTTTTTTTTTTTTTTCCCAATGTTTCAGAAAGGTCTTTACACATGAACATGCTTCCATGGGAATTATGCAATTTGACTAGGTTGTGAGAGTTGGAGGTATTAGAGAGCAAACTAGTGTCCGCAAAGGTGCTTTAGGAATTGCAGAGGAAGGTTGAGATTAGGTATTGATTAATTCTCCCCTAAATGACTTTCATGAGAAAACTGCCAACTGATACATTTACCAATTGGTATAACTTACCTAACTTTATGTTTTATACTATTATGAGGTTGTCCCCTCGAGTGTTGTTGTCTTGGGTTGTAGCCAAAGTAAACAAGGGAAGGTGTGATCTTTGTTTCGTTTTCTAAACTCCAAGTCCTTTAAACAGGAAAATTTGAGGATTAAAGGATGGAAACAGAGGAGAGGTGCGATGCGGAGACTGAAGGCATTTGGTTATCGATTGATGCTGTGAGTTGATTATGCTCCCTCGAGATATTCCGTTGGAATTTCTTTGGAGAGGTGGAGGTGTTAGAGAGCAACTGGATACGTAAAAAGGTTGCAGGAATTTCAAAAGACGTCTAGGTTCCAGATCTTTGGAGATTTGGAGACGTTTGTTCATTCGGCCCGAAGAAGATTTCAATTTCTGAAAATATCAAAACATTCAATCTGAAAAAAATGCACCCGAGTTAAAACTCGGTTCCGGCCCAAAACCCGGAATCGGAATCCGATTTCCTGGGTTTTGGATTAGCCCGAATGAACAATCCTAGTCGCTCCTTTCTTCTCTTCTTTTCATCTCTTTCTCTCCCTCTCACACTAGCGCCTCTCTCTTCTTCTTCTCTTCTTTTTATTTTCTTCTTAGGCTTCAGTCCTCTTATTCTTCTTCTTCTTAGAATCTCAACACCCACAGTGAAGCCTTGGTCGTGCGTTAAGGCCAAGGCACAATCTACAAATAGATGAGTCATATGACCATGACTTAGCATGAGTCTCTGCAACTCACGATGAGCTGCCATGGATTTAAGATTTCTTTGTACGAGTTCTTGATCTGAGTACATCGCTACCTCATAGATCTATAGATATGAGTACACATGAGATTTCATGGTTGTGGTATTGGTGTTGCTTTTGTATGGTTTTTGTTGGTTTTGTACAATTTTTAGGAAATAATTTGTTGGTGCATCGGGTGGTTGAACGGTGGTGGTCTCCATCTGCCTTCTTGGCAAGTGGATGTAGACGATCATGAATGTGGGCATGGACGAAATGCGGAAGCTACTTTAGCCACCCGCCCATATGGGGATGAGGTGATGGGGAAAAACCCACCAAGTTCTACAAATGATGCTACATTAAGGTAGTAGGCAACGAGAAAAATAAACAATACATAAAGATTTACATGGCAACGTGCTTACGTCCATATTTATAGGGTTTAAGTACATATTTCTGGGTTATTCACTCGAGTGAATTCTCTGTCCGATGTTTGATCGAACGAGCCTCGAGTGAACTCTCTACATGAGTTTCACTCAAGCGACTTGTCATGCGAATGTTGAGCAAACTGCGTTTCTCGAGTCACAAACAGGGTCAAATTATTTTTTCCCAGGAGCGTTGCCAAGTCTGTGCTCCATGGCCTAAGCCTAATTGAAACTTCACCAAAAAATCATGATACTTGTTGGATCAGATTACCAAATCGAACTACTACAAAAATAAACCAAGCTCCACAAACCCAACACGGGATGCAAGATGGGTGGCTACGTGCTCGAGGTCTACAAGTGGGTAATTTTGGATATCTTTGGATAAGCTGTTAGATCAATAATCACATGCATAAAATCCCAAATCTCTTTCTTGTGAAAGAGGGTCTAGTTTATGCAACATCACAACCGAGCGATTGTACATGAAGCTTAGAATACATTCAAGTTGCTATTAAGTCTTAAATTTAGGAGGAATATATTTACGAACTTAAGATTTTTACCAACACTCTCTATCTTGTAGAGTAATGTCGTGATAATGTCCTATAATATTTTCAAAAAAAAAAAATCAAAATGGTGTGGAGTTTATTACATCGATCGTCAATTTTATCAACGAACACTACAAGAAATAAGACTTTTCCCTGTGCCACATTTCGTCGCTAATACTATGGGAAATAGTCGGAAATACCTATTCTTGTCGCTATTTCCATCGCTGCATGTTTGTTAGAATTAGGGGTGATAAACGGTCTGGTCGGACCGAACAGACCGACGGACCGAGACTTAGATCGGTCCGATCCGGTCCACATTTTAGAGGACTGAAAAGTTTCGGTCTGATCCACGGTCCAGGGTTTTTCTTGACCGGACTGAACTGAATGAAAAATTAAATTTTTTTTTATATATTTTATATATAATAATTGTACAATTAATAATATAAATTTTTAAATATATTATTAATACTTGTTAATATTCTATAAATTAACAATATTTTATATATATCTTCATCTAACCTATCACTATTAACAATATAAAATTTTAAATATGTTATTAACACTTGTTAATATTTTATGAATTAACTAATATATAATATCAATTAGTTAATTATATAGTAATTATATAAATTAATAATATAATTTTCATCTAATTTATTATCATTAACCATATAAAATATTTTTTTATTTAGTTTGTTACATAATCCACATTAACTAGTCACTTAATTTAATTTAGTATTTTAAATAAATTTTTTTTATTAATTATTTTTAAAAAATAAAAAAAATTAGGCCGGACCGACTAGATCGGACCGGATCGATCCGGAAAAATGATGAACCAAAAATATTCGGCCCATCGCCGGACCGGACCGGACCATTTGCAGCCCTAGTTGGAATTTTTCTGTTTTTGCACAAAATCAGCGAATCGAAAAAATCATCGCAATTAGTTACCTTTTTATGGCGAATTATGGCCGATGCAAGTACATCTATAATTGCCGCTATTGGTTGTACATATCTCACATTAAATTGTTGAAAAAAGTTAATTACGATAAAAATGTTTGTTGCAATAAGTTAACTCTTCACTGTAAATAGTGGATCCTTTTCTCGACCAATCTCCTCAATCGCCGCAAACGGTTATTTTCTAGTGTATACATATCATCGTAATAGGCTAATTTCTCGCTGCTAATGTGTTTTGCGACGATTCTCCAAATCGACGCTAATGCTTACTCTGAATTATATTGCGGTTTTGCGTCATTCGTATATTGCCATAATAGGTTTTTATCAACGGTTTTTATTTCGACGCAATTGTTTTTCATATGCGGTGGATGGTTGTTGTGGCACAAATAATTTCGCTGCAGTAGTAGATTTCCTAATGACTCGATGTTCAACACAACTGAGTCCACAATTCTGGAAGCATTCTCGTCCGCTGCAAATTTCACCACAATAGGTACATTTGCAATGATTTTGAGGTTTTGACGGTAAAATGATTGTCGAGGTGTTGAAGTTTGTGTCTAAAACAATTCGTCACAATATCCTATTTAAGTCCCAGTAATAAAATGTTCATTTTTCTTGGTTGGCATATGCGAGGCACATAGGGTCTAAACACAGAAGTTTACTACTACTTTTGTTGCACTTTTGGCTACATTTTTTGTACACAACTATATATTACAAAAATAATATTTATGCTTATTTGAATAATCATGATTATTTGCATAAATTCTGTGGTTTGGAAACAATTACTTCTAAGTAATTATTTCCCAACAAACTTAGGACCAATACCCCAAATTTGTTTCCATCCATATGCATTTGGATGCTAAACAAATATTGTATTCAAATGCAGTTATATCAATCAACATTAATTTACAATCCAATGTTCATCAAGTATAAATAAAATACATTTCGTCAAGTTGAAGAATACATTTCATCAAGTATATGTCATCTATGCACACCCATGCTGAACTATATTGTACATCTCATCTCAACTCCAATCTTTATCTGCAGATAATTAAGGACCATCATCATGCTAAGATAAGTGCTCATTCATTTATCATGTAAATAAACCAGTCATTTGGGTGCCCCCGAGTCACTTACATAATGTATTTTTCACTTCCTAAGACACTATATACACCGGTGCATTCAGTGAGTAAACATATAGAAATATGTTTACATTGAGCAATTAGATATGATATGATATTCTATTTCAGTCTTACACATGGACTCAATGAGCTGTAGCTTTCTCTTTCAGTAATAGATGCCCTTCGCTGGTGTTACACTAGCTACTCGTACTGGCAGGATTGTGTGGATTATCTAATGGACATCTATTGTCCATCAAAACCCAGGTAGCATCTTCGCGCAACATTTACCCAACATTAATCTGACATGCTTCTTGTAAAAACCTTGCAAACCATGCAAAAAATCTTTGGTTTACCCCAATTTACTATGTTCCTCTGTGAGGCATCAAACCAGTTGTCATACGATGCAATCCTCAAGATGATGTCAAGGCATGCATTAGTGCATGCCTGCTCATATAATAGTGTCAAAGATAGCTTTCTAACTATAGTTTTTTAATATGTTTCTAGACATTTTTTTTAAACTAGGGTTTATGCTTATTTATAGATTATATCCTCCTCAGTCCCATTATTTTGCCACCTCTAAATCACTAATGTTACAATTCAACTTTATTAAGTCATCCTTCTTTCTTATTCTTGTTAAACATCATTATAATTTGTGTTTTCAATTGGCTACACAACTTAAACTATAGTCCCCTAATACTATATATATATATATATATATATATATATAGTAACTTTATAGAGAGTACAATAAGGCATAACGATATCATTTTCAACAAATGGCACCACGATTTCATCAACTTTGGTATATGAATATGACCCCAAGAGTATGCTTTTATGCCAAAGTCTCAGACACTAGGAAATTTATATAGTTTTCTATGATGTGCATCCATATTTAGAAGCTGATATATGCTACACGTATCATTTTTCTTGACAATGTGCTCTAAAAACTTGTGTGTTAAAGATGAGGAGTATCTAAACACCCCATCTCATGACCATAGATGTACCTATGAAAGTCCTATGGCAGAGTAGTTACTGCTTCTATCTAAATTTCACATTCAGGATGTTCCTAATTACAACACACTGCATGTACATTAAAAAATACCCAAGAAACTTTCCAACCAATATCAACTAGCCAAAGATCCCAAACAAACCATGGGATCTTCCATGAACATTCCATGTGCATGATGATCAAATACATGGAATGTTCCAAAATCACTTTTGCTTTTCACTTGCCATTGTATTATCTTTTTCCCATGTATATTTAGATTACATGTCACCAACCATAATGCATGAACAGTTTTAAAGTTGAACCATAGTTTGATGTAGTGTGGAAGAGATTTGAAATCTAATCAAAATAGAAACAAGAAAACACAACTCTATAGGAGGCAAGCAGTTATATCTTATAATTTCATCCAAATGATATATATATTTATTTATTTATTCCACACTAGCTATCACAGGCCATGATAATGACCCCAAACTAAAAGAATAATTATTACCTTTAAGTGGTCGGCCATCTGCGAATACCAGTTTGCCTACAGCCTTGACACCCATGTCAATTGTTACCATCGTTGTTATCCCAATTTAATATGAAATCTGCCCTTTGTTGTACCTTTATAACAACATTATTATAGTTAGGGTGCATAACTCCTATCACAAGAAATCTCAAAATATGTGTAGGAAAAGTTGTGGATCAATTTCTTGTATTAACCTCGTTACCATTATATCACATAGTGTTGCCCCTATATATTTGACAAAAATCCTACGTTCCTATTACTAGCAACAGATTTCTCCTATCAAAATAGTGGTCATTATTAATATGCCAAAAGCCAAGCACACCTTCGAGAGATAGCTACCAAAAAACACTAAATATGTAAACTGTTATTAATATATATATATATATATATATATATATATATACTGCCTATCCACCAACAAGCTACCAAAATGCACCCAAAATACTAAAAAACATCACTGTCATGCGATAAACTGTAACCAGCTCACTGAGTCTCCCTGCGAGACTCCGTGGTGTTAGGGAAATTGGCAAAAAAACTCCTCCACAACTTGTCGGTCTCATTCTGTCTCTCCACAAGTACTCGCATGTCTACCCTCATCTCGTCTAGTTAAGTTTTGTACATCTTTACATCCTTCTTATGTTTGGCCACTAGAGCTAAGTATTGTTGCTCCTGTTCACGGTCACAGACTCTTGTAGACTTAGGGATCACCATCTCTCCTAGGTCTCGTGCATATCTTGGTCTACTTCCAATTACTTCCCTAAAGACAGTTGTTGCATCCTCGTCAATACGTTCGGAAGGTTCTGAATCTGCCATATTCCTAACCATGGATTTCTTCACATGGAGATATACAATGTTATGGGCATGAGTGTGCTTTTTACACATTTATCACTTTATATACAAACTAATAGAACCATCAATGCATGCTGAAGTAGTGGCTGAATCTAATTTTGTGAAGACTCACATGGATTTCTTTAGTGGCAAGTGTCACAAATTTATCCATCTTCTTAGACCAATGAACTTCCTTGTAGAAGTCCATCAAACTTGCTTGTTCAGCCCTCTATATGTGTGTGTAAAACATGTATCAATCAACTTATAAATTTTGTCAAGAAAATACATTACAAGTAAAAATAGACTGCTAACCATCCATGCAAAATTAATTAAACTTGGGTACAGCTTTAACTTGGGATGTTTTTAAGGATCTCATAATACCATATCCCACCCAAAGTAGAATATTACCTTTTCCTCTAGGATCCTTACAAATGATTTACACTCAGCAGTGTGATTATTATTAAGCCTCTTCCGGTCCTCCCGATTTTGGTTTGAAGTAGAATATTACCTTTTCCTCTAGGATCCTTTTAAATGATTTACGCCCAGCAGTGTGATTTGTATTAAGCCTCTTCCGGTTCTCCCAATTTTGGCTTGATAGTTTTTGCCAATAACAACCAATGTTAGCTAAGTGCACATCAAAATAAACCAATTTGGTAATGTCTTAATTGTATTTAGTCTAAATACAAAACAATGGACATTAACCTTAAAGGCGTCAGATCCCCATTGACCACATAGCTTTACCTATACAATTGGGTCGACCAACTAGTCCCTGACGCCAACGCTTCTTCATGGCTGCCATATTCCAAGTACTTCTTATGCAACTCATGGCGAAATGCGTTAAATCTCTTTCGCAACTGTTTCGAAACATTGCCAGTCGATGATTATCCAGCTCCCAATCTAAGAAGTCACCCTACATATATATATATATCCTGAAATTATATCAATGTCAGTCATTATACTATGTCCACTTTTAAACATTTTCAGTGAAGGTTTATTTTCAGTGAAAGTTTGCATGTCTTACTTGGACATGTTCAACCAGCTCGTCATACTCAGACTTGGGTACATCACTACTTCGACTTGGGTTCCATCTAGTATAGCTCATGTCCAAGTGATGTTTTAATATCCATGTCACCTGCGTCGTAAACATGGTTGCATTCTCACAATAAGGTGCGGTTTCTCCATCATTTATTTCGAAGGGAATTTTCTTGTGCTTCCTCAACTTTTCAAATTCCGTGCACTTCGCCGGCCCATGTCCATGTTTATTCTGTATCTGGTTGACAACAGGCACCATCGGCGTGTCCCCAACTGTATGATAATATAAATAATAGATTATCTCATTCACAATATTTAATCTTTTCCTACTGTACAATTATATGATTAAACACAATAATTTTTTAAAAATACACAATAATTAACTTTACCAATTTCCTCTCTATTAGACTTAGGTTGTGGGATTGGAAATGCAGGTGAAGTCTCCCAAACGTGGTTGAGAGGCTATGTTAAGTACAACTCTGCTATGTTGAGTCATCAGAGTTGGACTCAATAGCATCTCTGGGGCTGTGGTATGAACTGATGATCACTCTGCATGGTTGGCAGGCTCGACATGCATACGACACAAGTCGTCTAGGATGAATACCTCGTCCTCTCCCTCTTCCACGTCCACTTTGTAACATGAGGTCACCTGAATTTATAACTCATTATTCTTGCCAAAAGAGTTAGTTAATGAAGACTGTCTAACATAGAAACATGGAATGCTAAGTACATTTATTGAGATGGAACAATATTAAGTTACATCAAATAGTGTGCACTTTCTAATATCAATTTTTTTTCTGTTGATAACTAATCAACAACCCCCCACAATTTTTTTCATCTAATGCTGAACTATAAAAATTGGGGTAGCCGGCAATGCCTCTAACTGTTGGCCATATTCTAATGTCTGTGTCTTGGAGCTAGCATAATACACTAAAATATATTTGATTTCAATCCAACAAAACAAAGAATAAAACTAATTGTGTTAATGCTACATTGGATCTAATTTGATGCACCGAAATGCATACAACTAACTTAATAATTCTTTTGTGAACCAACCACACTTGTGAAAAATATGTTGCAGGTTTAAAGCTACATTAATGCCTCCTATCAAATTTTGTATACTTTATGATTTGTTTGTACCTTACTTGTTATTTATCATATTTGATCTTTGATATTACAGCAGTGTATATACAATGGGTGGAATTTGTATTTTTCTTCACAAAACACTCATGGTTCTTATTTTATTGAAAATGCAACTTACACAATTTATGTAGAGGACAAGCTGATATGACAAAACTATTACGTAAAATGGGCACAAATACGAGCAAACCTTAAAAGTTAACAAATAGATGTCAAATAATCTCGAACTACGCATCAAATCTATGCTTCTAACAGGGGCCTATCGGAAACAATCTAGCTCTAACATGAAGCTGGTGCAATTATTTTGTTAGTCATCCTTTCTTCTCATCAATCACTATAATATTGTCTAACCTATATTTGCTGATTGGACCAGCTAATATACTTGCATGTCAATCTATAATGTGTTCATACAAGCAGAGATGATGCACAAAAAAAATTGAAACACACTACACAAACAGATATGCTAAGTAGAACTTGAGCCATCACCTTGACTATTAGTAATCTATCTATAAAGTTGCTGATGGTCTAGTACACTCCACTGCTATCTTGGTCCTCCAGACATAGGGCAGTTTACTGCCAATGAGAGCACTTAATGGCATGTTATAAGTAGTAACTCTTTTCACATGCATGCACCATATAGTAACATAAAATCAAGTGGCATTGCAAGATAAATAATTTCTAACGACAACTCCCAACTTGAAATCATGCCCTCCCAGCATGGTATTTTAATCTCACCCCTCCCCCCCACCCCCCCTCCAAAAAAATAAAAAAATAAAAAAATAAATATACCCAATTACTTCCATACATATGCACCCCCAGCTAAGCAGAGGAACAAATAGAAAAACAAAAAAGCAACATCCCACTCCAGTGTTGCCAATAATGCTTAAGGGTTCAATACAACACATACTTGGAAATTTGGTATGTCCTACCACACAGAAAATCTTGCACTAACCTCGATGCAAAGTTGTCCTAAATAGACAATGCACTGGCCAGTAAAAAAGCTCACTTTTGGGTGCAAGATGGAGCAGACTATACTCCTCAAGTGGCCACCAACTATGGCCAGCAGGGGTGAAAAGTTTGAGCCCATCTTTAGTCTGCAAAATGGCTGTAAAGAGATAGAGGACTAAAGTGTTCACTTCTTTGTTTTCTGAGTTTTGCCATGCGAGAATGCCAATATGGAGTATCCATGAGAACTGTGTAAGTCTATATGTCAGCATCTAATTTCCACTTGTTGAATTTACTGTTTTGCCCTTTCTTCTACCTTCTTTTTGTCAAACTCCTGCCCATCTAGAGATCCAGCACCAATTTATTTCCCTCACCTGAGATGACACATTTTGCATAAGTGTGAGTGTAGGCACTGGCCGTGCATTCGGACAATTTGGTTTCTAATGCAATATATTGAGTGATGAAACCCACTTTTAAACATTGGCACAAACTATAGTAATGCATTCCCCTTGATTCACATTATATATCAAAATGATTATTAATACACTTCATGTCCATGTATTTACCTATTCTTTATTCAACTTCCTTGCATCTAGCACTCAAACTATTTAATCACAATGTACAGTTAAGTGATTTACATGAAGTTATTTATCTTTTACCTATAAGTTCTATTTACCTAGAGTTATTTATCATTTACATGTTATAAGTTGGAAATTTCAATTTATATATTGTAATTGTGCAATTTTTAATATAAAGCCTAATTTATTCATCACTCATGGAGCATTTCTCTTTAGTCCTTGATGCAATGCCCCATATTTGTGATACACTTTTTGTGTGAATACCTGCTTATTATGCCAAAATGTAGCAAGCATCATTCCAAAATACAACCCTAGTTGGTCATATACTGAGATGACATTATTAGTTTTTTTTTCCTACATGTTGAATAATACACCTAACTTGGGATTGGAAATGGCTAACATTAGTACATAAATTTGGTGCATTAATAATCTAATCATCATTTGGTGGAATTATTTTACAAATGTTGGTGCTGTCATTTTTACCTGTTTATTCTAGTTGACGAACCTGACCAGATTTGAATAAATTCATTTATACCACCGTACACAATATTAAATTAGTCTATCTTAATCTCCCATCAATGGCTCAAATTATATCAATTCTTTAAATGAGGATAGTTATGTAGGATATCTTATAAATTAAGCTGCTTATGTTATATAATGATCAACTATGAAATAATCTATATTGCCACTAATGGCCATGCATTTTGTTGTATCAATAGAATTAGTTTTTACTCTACAACACATCTTCTAATAACGTCAATAGAGGATATTCCATCTTTTATCAAGTACCACAACGGAACCACGTCTTTGGAACATGTAGGCCAACCTCTCACCTGCATTAACATCACATACATCGAAAGTTCAAGGTTAGCGACTTGTTGTGGTGTATATTTTAATGTATATAAAAATTGTCCACGAAAAATGGGAAGGGCTAAGAAGAGAACTTTTTGTCAACTGTAGTACGCCAGTCATGTTAGTATCCCATGGAGCATACACCTGTTAAAACAAATAAAAATAGTTTGGTTAACTCATTAAGGACAAGTGTTGTGATTACAATATTTACAACTATGCACAAATTGATAGTGTATATATCTACATGTCGTTGCTAATAATGCAAAATCTCGTTGCATATAATGCTAATCCAAAGTCCAATTGCCTACAAGTCGATTTTCCAATGTGACCATACTAAAACACATGTCAAAAGGGCTAACAATAGGGATGGATGGTCATGCATGTTTGGCCGACATAATTTGTTCATGCATCATAGCTGTGTGAACAAACTTTATTATAATTAGGAAAATTCCTCAACATGTAACACAAACATCATAAGAATAGCACGAAGCACACAAAAGACATATATATAAAATTAATTAATGACGGAAATGACAAAGATTCAGGGGTGAAGGGGAGAGATTTTTCAAAAAAATACAGAGTTACCTGTAGAGCACCAAACCGTCGGGCCTTTCGCTTTGATTGGAAGATATGCACCTCTGATATGGGCTGCCCACCAGTCAGTCGGTGTCCAAAATTGGTCAAATCCGAAATGGAACTTGAGGAGGAATTGGAAAAGTTGAGGACGGAAGTAGGCGAGTTGTAAGTGTGTTTGCCGGAATCACAATAGAGGTATCATATGCAAAATGTCTTGTACTGGGTTTTTCTCTAAAAATGGTAGAAGATGGAGATTGCCATCGACGACTTTGAATGTGGGGGATCCAAACCTGTGGATGAGGCGGCGAAACGAATGGCCTTTCACCGAAGGTTCAATCTAGTGGAGGAGGAATGCTAGGGGTTGAATCTGTGGATGAGGAATCAAAGCTAGGGAGAAGGTGAGTTTCAGTTGCTAGAATGGAGTGAATGTAACTAATCGAGGTTTGGGAAGATGGAGAAGGGGATCGAAATTTCTGTCTGAGCACTATGAGGTGTGCGGGAATGGAAGAGAATCTTCAGTGTCGAAATTTACATTTTGGCTTTCAAGGGCTTGAGAAAGACAATTTGGTGCGTTACTGCGCCCCTTTGATATATCTGTCATTAAAACACAATCTTTTGATGGAGAAAAAGTTTCAAAATCATTGTTTTTATTGCGACAAACCATTTCGACGCAATATAGTAATATATTGTTGCAAAAAGGGGATGAATACCCATAAAATTAGAATAGTGGAAGTTGCTATAAAAAGTGACTGGCAAATTCAAGGTCGTTGCAAATAGTATGCCATTGCGGTGATTTCTATTACAACAAAAAAAAATTCGTCGCAATAGCTCTGTTTTCTTGTAGTGGAATATTCATAACCTTCAAATTGTTCCTGTCATATATATATAATCACATTTCTATAATTGATATATTGTATTATGATAAAATTTAGTTATTTAGCTTGAAAATAATGATGGAAAGTGAGAGTAAGTTTGGACGTTTATTCTTTAATTGACAAGTAGAAATATGATTTTCATTTTCTAAGGTTTTTGTCAATTGGTATTTAGCAGCAATTAATTAATATCCTCATTGTGTACTTTCTTCTTTAAAACAAAATGGTAGTAGATCTTGATAAACTTGGTGCAAGCATGAAACATGGTTTGACACCAATGTCAAAGCCTGGCCTTATCTTATCACACTAGAGAGTGGAAGGGGAAGACAATGAAATTTGGAGTTCTTTAAGCAACATCCTCAGCCATGATACAATTGGCTAGACTGTTACTAGTTGGATTTGGTGCTTGACCTTGAGACAAGTGGTTGCTTCTAATTTGCACTCTTAAGAAATGAGAAATGGACCAAGGTGCATCGTATAGCCACTTGTAGACCTCCAATCGTCATGTGCTACCTAGAAAACATGATAGAGGAATAAGGATTTGTACCAGTCATATTGGTGAAATGAAGAAGTACTTCCAAGCTGATATGTTTGGATTGGTGGAAATGATAAAGGCTTGCAGCTGATAATTAATTAGGATGCTTGAATGGATAGACAATATAAAACTATGATATCATCAACATTAATTAGTAGAAACAAGTGTATAGGATGTTGATGGAAGGCAAACAACAAGGATTAGGAATCAACCAAGGAGCTTGTAAATCCAAATTAAAAAACTGATGATCCTTGGAGTTTGTTTTAAGCCCCAAATGGCTGTATAATTGGCATACGTTATCAAGTTTAATGGATGCAACTCCAAAAACCTTATGGTTGCTCCGTCAACTCCATGGAGGAAGGGATTTGACAAGCCAAAAATTGTCCAATATTGCCCCAATTCAAATGGACAGCTTAGCCCAGAATAATAAGGTGAAAAATAAAATGGCTGCTTTAATAACAGGGCCGAAAGATGTGGTGTACATAATCCAAGCCATTTTGTTAAGAGAAGACTTTAGGTAGAAGCCATGCTTTGTACCTATTTCAATGGGGCCAACAACAAAGTTAGTATTGTCTACCCATTTCAAATCAAGATTTGTGAAGTATTGAATGGTTGTCGTTAAGTTATTTGCTAAGGAGGACCAGACTGATTGTAACATTTGTATTTGTGATCGCTTCCTATATTTATGTAGAAAAGAAACCTGAGCTTGCCTATACTTGTCAATAAACATTGCATGGACAAGACTGTCAGTTTAGGTAGCATTAATCTCTCTTAGTAAAAATGAGTCCTTTTTGTTCCAAATGACATGTTCTGGATTCAAGTGCATATATGTTGTTCTCCCTCCTCAATCAACGAATTTATAAGGGAAAGGTTTAGTTACGTTAGCAATTCCAAGAATACATATGGCTCGTACATGGTGGTGTGGTTGAAGGCGGACACATGTGTGAAAGAATATAAGATGAAATTGTTTGGTGTTTAACGCAAACCAATATTGTATTTCATCTTATATATATATAGCTATAGGCTATGTACAAAATTAAGAAAGTATACATGAAAGGAAAGGTACATGTAAGGAAAATATACAGAATGTAATGATTGATTTACAATAGATTGATCCTAAGAATAAATAGAAGTATACTATCCTTAGTCTTGCTATCTTGAGCAATCTTGCCATTTGAGAGATCCTGAGATTGAGCAGTAGATGGGGTATGAGATTGCGCTGGATCATTACTGATGATATCAGTTATGTTAACATTCTCCCGCAAGCTAATGGGTGTGGGACACACTTTTACCTTGTCTCTCAAGAGAAGAAAACGAGCAGAAGTCAAGCCGTTTGTAAAAATGTTTGCAATTTGCTAAGCTGTAGGAAGATAATTAATAATAATGTCATTCTGCACTACTTTGTCCCGAATGAAGTGATAGTCTACTTCGACATGCTTAGTAAGAGCATGAAAAGCTAGATTTGAAGCAAGTGATATAGCACCAATATTATCACACCACATAGTAGGAGTGCTAGTTAGTGGAATATGCAGATCTTGGAAAAGCATTCTGAGCAAAAAGAGTTCGGAAGTGGCTAGAGCAAGGGATCTGTATTCAACTTTTGTTTTGGATTTTGACATCACAGGTTGCTTTTTAATAGTCCAACTAATGAGGCAGGGACCAAGGAAGATAGCGTAACCTGTTGTGGATCTTCTGTCATTTGGATTCCCTGCCCAATTTGAATCAGTGTAGGCATTGAGCTGTAGAGAACCTGTACTGAAGCACAGATCTTGTTGAATGGTACATTTAAGGTATCTGAGAACCCTTTTTGCTGCTGCCCAATGAATAGTGGTTGGATTATGCATGAATTGAAATAATTGGTTTACAGAAAATGCAATGTCAGGTCTAGTTAAAACACAATATTGTAAGGCTCCAACCAAGTGTCTATACTCAGTGGCATTGTCTAGATGATCTCCGTCATGTTGTGACTGTTTGGTACCAGCAGGAATTGGAGTTTTGGCTGGCTTTGCCCCAACCATTCTAGTTGTCTCAAGGAGCTTAGTAATATACTTGAGCTGCAAGAGATGAAGACTTGCTGTGGTTCGATGAACCTGAATACCCAAGAAAAAGTGCAAGTCGCCAATGTCTTTCATAGCAAAACTTTGCTTTAGGGATGAAACAATATGTGTGATGGTAGGTGAATTGTTTCCAGTGACAATTATGTCATTAACATAAATGTGGAGGAACAAGTGAATATTGGATTTGTGAAAAATGAAAAGGGAATAATCAACTATGGATTCAACAAACCCGAGACCAAGTAGAGTGCTTACCAGTTTGTTAAACCAGGCTCGAGGGGCTTGCTTTAGCCCTTAGATTGCCCTTTGCAGCTTGCATACATGTGTGAGAAGTATTTTGTCAACAAAACCCTGTGGCTGTTCCATGTACACCTCATCCTCAATTGATCCATGAAGGAAAGCATTGGAGACATCCAACTACTTTATTGGCCAACTATAGTGCACAACAAGAGCAAGAATGATTCTAATTGTTGATGCCTTGACCATTGGACTAAAGGCTTCTGTAAAATCAGTGACATCTTGTTGTTCATATCCCTTTGCTATTAACCTAGCCTTGAACCTTTTAATTGTGCTATTAGCCTTTTGTTTAACCTTGTAGACCCACTTATTTGATATAATGTTTTTGTTAGGAGGTCGAGGGCAAAGAGTCCAAGTTTGGTCGGTCCTAAGTGCCTGAAATTCTTTTTGCATAACTTGGCACCATTGAGGATCTATGCTTGCTTGTCCAAAATCTTTAGGAGTGACAAAGGCACTTGTGGCAGAGTAGACCTACAGAGGATACTTAGTGGAATACATTTTGTAATCTGAAAAAGTTTTGACTTTTCTAGAACCATCTTGGGATTTAGTCACCATTGGGTGTGAAGACTGAGTATTTGGAGAGAGTGATGAGGGCTTGTCAACTTGTGCGGGATTGGAAGGACTAGATACTTGATTCTAGTTATCAGAAAGTGACTCTATAACAGGAGGGTTAGAACCAATAGAGAGGTCATTGAATTCATTTTGAGTGACTGAATAAGGATGTTCATTTCTAGGATCAATAGGATTGGAAATGACATGGGAGTTAGAATTAATTTCTGCAGATATGAATTGAGGAGGAGTAAGAGTCATTACCTGGGAAGAACTTTCTGCTAAGGAACCAAAAGTTGTTGCAG
>NC_049902.1:24794339-24800606 GCF_001411555.2 Juglans regia | reverse complement strand
TAGCTACACCGAACTACTGCCAGGAGCTCCAATCCATGCTGATCGAGGCCCATATCACCGTTGGAGGTTTGTCCCCTTCCGGCCCATTGTGCTATTTTTTGGCATCAACATTTGGCGTCGTCTGTGGGATCGAAATAATTTTCTATACTAGAAGTGTGAGAAAGATGATTTTTTAGCTTACAAAATCATCTCAGACTGAGCAAATGAATTTTTTTGAGATAAGTATTCCCAACTTTTCTACTTTTATGTTATCGACAAAGCTGTTGCAAAAAATTGGACGAGTAAACCTTTCATCCTCATGTGGTCAAGGGTTACATAAATGTGCACAGTGCACAAAGCACATGGCCCCAGCTTCTAGCACCCAGGAAGAAAGTTTCTTGGCCATACAATCGTGCATGCACGGTGCATTGTGTGTGGGGGGCATACACTCACTGTGCATGGCATGCACAATGCCATGCCCCCCAAGAGGCCCACGATAGCTAGCCATGGGCCTGGCATGGCTTTCGGTGGTACAGTTGGTGACTGTTGACGGTCAGCGATTTCTATCACAAGTGGGGTGTTCCATGGCCACAGCCCATTCTGTAGCCATAGCTGAGCCAGCCATCTTGGCCACATGCATGCAAGCATCCACCTATCTCGGCCACATGCACGCGGGCATCCACCTATCTCAGCCATGCACGCAATTAAGCATGCATCTTGGCCTGAGCTTAGAATTTCTCGACCACCACTCTACTCGGCCAGAGTGCGTTACTTGGCCACGGGTCCTCTGACAACTGCATCACCCAGCCACGGAGAGTCCCTCGACCATGCAAGTTCCCCGGCCATGTAGCTCCTCAGCAACAGAGTTGCTTGGACAGGAGTTCTACAACCAGAAACTCCACTGGCATGGGTTACTCGACCACCCCGTCGCAAATGTCAAAGCTTCACTGCCAAAGCTTACTCTACCGCAGTTGCCCGGCTTGAGCATTGCTTGGTTAGAGCTCACTCGGCCAGAGCTCCCTCACTCATGGCGAGCAACCATCCCAACATGAGCAAGGCCATGCACAAGGACCACTTGCTCAATCTAAACCACCAGCTCTTCTCTAGCACAACTCGGTGAATGTGTGCAACTCCTCTACCTCTACTTTGAAAAACAATTACTTGGCCTCACCTCCTCTACCACCTGGAGTAACTTGGCCTACTTACTTGGACCTAGGGCCACTTAGCCTTACTTGCTCTAACTCGGAGTGACTCAGCCTCAATGGTAAGCACGACCATCAACTTCCTCGAAAACACCTCTTAGCCTTTGTAGTTCTTCGACCACACAACCCCACAGCAACAGAGCTCAAACACGAAGTCCCTCAACTGCTGTCAAAACTATATGTCGCATGAAGTTACGCAGCCAAAGAGAGATGCTGCGATGATCACACGTTGCATGTCCCATGCAACAACCAACCCACGGAATCAAAGTCGCACAATATGCACTGACTGAAGTTATTTGGTGCACCACAGATTTTCAAAAAAGATTTGCACACTTTAGACAATGCATCAGCCATTGGGAGCCGCGGTTAAAAAAAATAAGAGGAAAAATCAGCAGTGGACAAACTCTTAGTCAAGTGAAAATCAAGAACAACTGCCTCATCGCCCTGGTGTCAGCACACCCTATAGACATACCTTGTAGGAACTCACCCACGCAATGCAGGGTACCAAATACAAAACACTGCTCGATATTGCGAGTACCCCAGAACTTCATCATTGCCAAAGCCTGGCTGCCCAATGGCCACGTCGGCGCACCTCAAACCTTCGTCACACTCTAGCAAAGCAATTCATGTTGCAAATCTTGCATTTTTTTTATTTGGATTATCTATGCTAACCAATTTGGTTTTTCTTAGCATGGTCAAGCATCTCTGTCAAAACAAAAGAAAGATCACACCTCCCCGAGTGTCAACAGGCAAGTCCATTCATTTGACTGCCTGACCCCCCTCATGGCGAAATCACGACTGATCCAGCCATTCGACTGCCCGACCTTATTAATTTCTTGTTGAAAGTCAACAGGCGGGTTCAGACATTCAACTGCTTGACCTCCCTCACGGTGAAATCATGGTGAGTCCAGCCTTTCGACTGCTCGACCTTATTCATTTCTTATTAAGAGTCAACAGGCAAGTCGTAACACCTCACTCTCAAGGTTAATAATAAAGTCACTTTTAAAGATTCTCGGGAGCCAGCGTGCTACTACTGAATCTTGACTTAAAAATATTTTCTTTTATTTTAAAGAAAGTGCCAAGTACAAATATTCATTATAATAAATAGTTATTTTATATTAAAATACTAAAATCATAAATAAGAGTGCACATAAGCATTTATTAAAATTTCTGAAAATCTATGCCATAGAAATAATAACTTAAAATCTTTGTACATGATCTAGGCCACTGTCACGCCTCCCTAGACTAAGTATTGTCTTGCAGTTCTATCATCATAATTATCCTGGCCTACGTTGTGAAAAAACATAAAAATAAATTAAAATGAGTCGATGACTCAATGAGAAACCCATTATAACGTAAATATATTTAACATAAGACTTTTCACAAAATATTTCATGCTAAAAACTTAAAATCATAATTGATCATACTGATACTTATGCTATGCAAAATTGTGCACTAACTTCTCCTACTACAACAAAGGAAGCTGATTGGGCAGTACTCTAGAGTACTACGGTGGACCATGCTTGAGTCTGTGACTTGCATGTCGACCATAAAACTGCATTGGTACCATGCATCTGAATGGTCATCTGATTAACTGTTATGAGCTTATCTTACATTTGATATTATGAAAGTTTACGTGTCGTATGCAACGTGAGATGCATAATACATACATAACTATAATATGCGGAATGAAATATGATGAATAACGTGCTTGCAAATATCATGACATATGCGGTATGTAAACACTAGCTTCAAAAGAATTGGCTTTAATAATAATATATATAACTAGCTACCGTATGCTAATCCTAACTTATGATCAAGCTACTTACCTTGTAGTGTTGCTTCCTAAAATTTCTGACACAAAATTGATCACGGTGCTGACTGGGAGGTTTATGGGTTTTTTTCCCAAATAACACGCAGAAGGGAGATATTTATAGAAAGATTGAGGAGAAGGTGAAAACCAGTTTGAGTTGGACTCAGTTAAAAAGTTTTAACGTGAATATGACTTGTACAGTTATATCCCTATGGGAATAGGATGCCGACGATTTCGAGTTCAAGTGGGACTCGGTCACGATCATTTAAGAAGTGAGTTTGAATTTAAAAACATGATCTAGTAGTTCATTCAATGTAGGATTGATAGTGACTGAAACTGTGTAGGGGACTTCAATCTGTGATGATTTGAAATTGAAATAAATCTCTAATGGCCAATCTTTGAATTCTATAAGAAGTCTAACCTGTTTAATAAATAATAAATTCGATTTAACCTAATTGTTTGGCATAATTAAAACTCTGAATCAACCTTAATAATCTATCACTCGTGTGCTTATCCAATATAGCCCATTAAATATAATTCCGGCCCAATAAAAATTTTAAATATCTCAACTTTAAAATTATTGGGCCAAGTCGTTACACAGGTCTAGTCATTCGACTGCTCGACCTCCCTCACGGTGAAATCATGGCGAGTTCAGCCTTTCAACTGCCCAGCCTTATTCATTTCTCGTTGAGAGTCAACAGGTAGGTCCAGCCATTTGACTACCTGAACTCCCTTACGACTAGTCCAGCCTTTAGACTGCCCGACCTCCCTCCTCTAGACAACAATACGACACAACGTTTTCTCCAACAAACACCGAGTGTTTACACTCGTGCCATAACTTCTGCCAGCAAGTTACCTCTGGGAAAAAGCCTTCAGGAACGAGTTGACGAACTCGGCAACTGCATAAGGGGGATCCAGAGGGTCAACGAGTTCTCTGAACACTAGTGCGAGTTACTACAAACAAATTCTAGCATCAATACTAAAATGGAAACGTCAACAACAATTCAAATCAAGGGGCGAAAACCTGTTAACGCCATAAAAAAACAAAAACGTCGGAAGGATAGGCACTCTTTACTAACGATAAACATTCATACAAACAAGCTCAAAGCCAACTCATACCTTGTCAAGAGTCAACAGGCGGGTCCAACCACTCGACTGCTCGACCTCCCTCATGACGAGTCAACAGGCGGGTCCATCAACTCAGCTTCAGCTTCTTCAACCTGACGAAAAGAGCTCAAAGAGAAGATCTCTACCAAAAAATAGATCTTCGACTTCCATTGTATAGCGAGGATGAGAGAGAACATGAGAGACTGTAAATCTATCATATTATAGTGGGTTTTCCCTCCAAACGACCCGTGGATGTAGGCCCAGTGTCAAACAACGTAAATATGTGTCTCCATCTCTTTCATTTTTCCTACATTTATCTCTTATTCACTGCTATGGATGTACTAGGGATGTCATGCAGCCGCAGCTGCATCAGACTGCCGGTGGGGACTCCAAATCACACCAATCGAGACTTGTATTTCCATCGTGGGTCGAGAATGACTTTTTCTCTCCTTCCGGCCTGTTGTACTATTTTTCAGTATTAACAAACTGAATGGGATAAAATATCACAAGCCCAATACGATCTACCAAGCCCAGCCCCAAGAAGGGATCTCATCAAAAGGGAAGAGAGAAGAGGACAATGAGGGGACAAATGCTTGCAAAAATAAGGTATGTCAGGGGGAACGTGGGATGTGATATAAAGAGGGGGAAGGAGGGGACATAAAGCAAGGATGGGCAAAGGATAAAAAGGGGGTCAGACCAAACGAGGGGGGAGACGGCTTCAACTTCAGCTTCTTCAACCTGACGACGAGAGCTCTAGATAGAATATCTCCACGAGAAAATAGATCTCTGACTTCTATTGTACAACGAGGATGAGATGCCATGAGAGACTGTAAATCTTTCATTTTTATAGTGGATTTTCCCTCCAAACAACCCTTGGACATAAGTCTAGTGTCGAGCCACATAAATCTGTATGTTTTCATCTCTTTTATTTTTCCTACATTTATCTCTTATTCACTACTTTGGATGTACGCACGGATGTCATATAGTTGCACTGGACTGTCGTCGGAGGCTCCAAACCACGCCAATCGAGGCTCGCATCGCCATTGTGAGTCGAGAATTACTGTTTCTCTCCTCCAGCCCATTCTGCTATTTTTCAGCATCAACAAGATAGTTTGAGAAAAGTCATAATGGTTGAAAACTTAAAAATTGAAATTTGGAAATTTTAATTAATTTTTTTAAAAACATTATATTTTATAAAAAATTATTATATATCTTAATTTATTAGGGATTTTATATTTGTATTAGAGTTTTAAAGAATAATTGTCATTTTAAGGGAAAGTGGGATGTTTTGTGATTTTGATAATTTATTGAGATTGCCAAATTGATAGTGGATCATTACAAATTGCCAAATTGGGGTGTAGTTGGAAGGAACTTTTCATTTTACACTTGGGAGATGATTACAGTTGTACCTGCTTTCACATTTTCCATTGACTTCTTTGTTGGGTAAGTTTTAGGTCCTTATGCATCACTTCATTCTTAAACGTAATTTAGACAAAAAAAAAAATTATTCATCATCCTTATACCATATACTACGTGTGATTTTTTTTTTTTTTTTTTATTTCCTTACCAAATATATAGTGTATAGATGATAAATAGAATAACTTAATTATTTTAGTAGGAATAAAAAAAATACACAAGATTGTTCATCTAGGTCGGATTTTCAACCCGGTTTGGAATCCGGAAAATCGAATTTCAGTTCTAAATTCTGGTTCAGAACAAATCCAAACTAAAACCCAGGTTGTAAAATTCGGATACATCCAGTCTGAATACCGGGTTTTAAAACCTGAAAGCCAAGTTTACAACCCGGTATCATTTTTTTTTTCCGTTATAATCACAATATTGTGACATATGGCCAAAGACTTCTGAAACTGTTGGATTTTTAATGTATTTTTCAGTACTAGGAACCCAGTCTCTGGTTGCGCGGTACGAGTCTACGTGACAATTTTATTATCTTACTAATGGAGCCTAAGCCACGCGGCAACGACCACATCTGTGCATGTTCCTTCCCAGCAACTTCAAATGCTGGTTATATACTTCACACTAGGGCCAACTCGTTTCATCCAAAGCTAGTACTGAAAAATCCAACAGTTTCAGGAAAAAAAAAAAAAAAGGTTAAACCCAGGTTCAGACCGGGTTTGAAACCCGGGTTCCGGTCTCATGGGGTAT